>NC_056732.1:1773054045-1773354045 GCF_019279795.1 Protopterus annectens
CATGTGGTAAACAGAAGTAACCTATTGAAAAATCTGTAACCAATAGCATGATCACTTGACCCTACCTTCATTATGACATCATTAGTAAGCTTTCAAAATACAATAAAAAAATCACAGACAAACTGCTGTCATCTTCAAATAAAATATAAAATGCCCTCTGTCAGACATGTTGCTCAGATTTTATGTGCTTTTATTGAAAAAAAGTGAAAAAAAGTTTAATTCCTCGAGTCGTCACAAAAGTGGAGAAACCAGCATTTCACTAACAGTTTGTGAATGTATTGTCTTTTTTATGTGTCCACATGCATAATAACATCAAAGAAATGCCATCTCTGACTTATGCCAGCACAAAGTGGCAAACTGTTTGAGGAATGTAGATTAGTGAAGGATTAAAAAAAGGTAGAGTTGCTCTCCCTAAATAATGTCACAGGATAACACTAAGAAAAAACTCTCAACCTCTTAGCATAGGGAATCTGCACAAAGGCAAAACAATGAGGGGACAAGGCCCCAAAAATAGGGGTAATTTTTAAATATTGCCCTTATAAACTTAGAAAATTGTTGGCATAACAGGTACTGTTGTCCTCTGTAATCAGAAACATAAGGGACAGACCAGGGGTAAATCTGTGATTTTCCCATCCAAAGGTCAAGTTTTTTTTTTTTTTAATAGGGTAGGCAATGAACTATGCTTCACACAGATGAGGTGCTTATTTCATAGAGTGGGGAATCTTTAAGAGACATATTTGTCTCTCTAAAATGTTCCATTTATGTCACAGGCAAAGTTCAGGTCCTTGTTTGCTTTGCAGATGTGCAAGAGATCCATCAGAGCTGGATCTGAGGATGTCTTATATGCTAGGCATAGATCAAACTCAGTAACCTGTAGGAGACTGGGTACAGAGATAGGGCCTATCTGTGTAAGACAGTATTTTCATACACTGGATTCTCCTGGTGAGGAACCTTTGAGGCCATTCCAACTGGTGCCTGCTTAGGTACAGGTCAAAGTGAGCATTGTAGTCAGTCATGAGTCTAGTAAGGGCTTAGTTGTGTGGTACTATAACTTCTTTGGACCTGGATGCCATACTCTTGCTTATGAGTTTGGTGACATAAAATGATTTTCTTACTATCTTGGTGATATGTTAGTTGAAGGCCAGATTGCTGTCTACATATGTTCTCAGATCACTAACTATTTGGTCAAGACTTAAGGGTGTTTTATCACTTAAGTGGATGATTTCACAAAGGGCACTATAATGCACTTTTTCACACTGAGTTTTAATCTGTGACTTTAGCACCTGTCATTTGTTTGTGTTAGAGCCTCATGTAGGATGTTAGTGTCATGGGGAATCTATGATAGCTCCCAAATTACAGTCATCCCTGAACTTGGTGAACTAGAGGTCTTTGACATTAGCCTTGACTTCTAAGAAGTAGATACCAAACAGAAGTGGGCCCAGTATGGAGCCCTGGAGTACTCTGCTTGTGACTAGTCTCCTGATGGAGGTGGTCTCACTAATCCTGACTTCTTGAGTCCTATCTATGAGCCAGCCAGCAACCCAGTGAGTTATGTAGGGATTCATGCCCAGTCCTGGCAGTTTGTAAACCGTTCCTGAGTGGGGCATGTTATAAAAAACTTTCACCAGGTCAAGGTAGGAGGTATGTACCATGTTCCTCACATCTACAGCCTTGATGATCCTCTGAAAAAAGTCTACCAAGTTGACTAAGCAAGACTTAAACTTAACAAAGCCACACTGGGTTGCCAGTGTCTATGTTGATCATTTCAGTGATAGTCAATGGCTTTGAATATTAGACTTGATAGACTGATGAGTCTGTAGTTCCAGCGATCAGGTGATGGTCCAACTTTATGGACAGGGATGACCATTTCAACCCTCCACTCATCTGACACATAACCTGTTTTGAAGCTGTAATTGAAGAGTGCTTGATGTTATCCTGCTAGGTCTTGTTTTAGGCTATTTTAGAGGCAACTGACGATATTGTTGGGGCCCACTGAAGCAATGTCTTTGGCCTTAGTGAGCATGATCAGGACCTGTTCAATGTTGATAGTTGGAGGGATATGCTAGAAGGGATTTCACAGGGGGTAGAAGGGGGGTGAGTGGAGGATGAAGTTCGAGCTAAATTGAACAGCCAGTAGATTTGCTATATCACTCTAGTCAATTAAAGTTGTGCATTTATCACCAGTTCTGCACACTGCTGAGTCTTAGCTTAAGGTTCCTGACATAGATGAAGATGGCCTTTTTTGTGATTAGCCTGGGAGATTATCCTGACCTCATAATTGGCTTTGTTGGACTTTATTATATCTCTTAGTTGTTATGTACCTTTTTAGTGACTGTTAGTATTGTACAGAGCCTGAGGAATAGCATCTAGAAACAGGGAGTTGAATAAAACAAGTGATTTTGTCTTATTCAGATATCCAGAACTAGTGGTCTAAAACAGAGATTTGCACTTGTGTAGAGAGCCTTATATCATTTGATTACAGTCATAACAGGTATGTTCTCATTTTTATCACAGAACACTGGACATCCAGTACTGGGCAGATATCTCAGTGTCCATTTTGTAAACTCAGCCTGATGCTAGAAAAGCCTTGTACAACAATTTCCAAGGATATATTCTCCAATGCGCAAAATAAGATATGCAAAATGTAGCTCTAAGCTGTTTATTGCATGAACTTGTAATGATTACATCAAAAACTCCAAAACACTCAAAACACACATACCTCCATACCCAACTATAAATATAGAAAAGAAAAAAGAATATTACAAAAATACAACCCATGTCATCCAGTTAAGAGGAAACTATAAAAATCTCATAAAAATGCCTACTAAAGGAAAGTTTCTTTCCCCATACCAACTTCACAAAATACTCAGCTTTTCATTTCTAATCTTTTGAACAGGCAGTGCCCTCCAATAAACCTGCAGGTTTCTAACTTCCTTCACATCCCTTTCATTGAACTTTCCCTCCAATAAACCTGCAGGTTTCTAACTTCCTTCACATCCTTTTCATTGAACTTTCCCTCTAATAAACCTGCAGGTTTCTAACTTCCTTCACATCCCTTTCATTGAACTTTCCCTTTTCAAGCCCTCACAATATTTTTGCAAACCAGTCTCCCTAAAGTAAAATTTGTACTTTCTCAACGTCTATCCATCCCTGAGAAATACCCCATGGTTCAACCAAACACATTTTCTGTCCTAAGGAAATACCCTCCCAATCTGTTGTTACCCTTTTTCAAAAATAAATTGCCTCCTTACTTTCTGAAAACATATGAATATACCCAGCTTCTCTTTGTCCACATCTCCAACAAGTCTTATTCCCTACCTTCCAATTAAGAAAAAGCTGCAGGGGAGTTCTGTTCTATTTTTGTAACAATCTCATACCTTGTTCCCAAGCAAAAAGAAGCAATTTTAATTTAGAAATCCTAACCCAAATACTTTTCAATTCTTTATTTGTAAAGATCACTCCTCCCATCTTAGATCACGTAGTATTCAATCTTGCCATATACCCATAATTTCAAGAATAATTAAGCTGCTTGTATAAAACTCAAAAATGAGAGGAGGGTAATTCCAGTTTTTACCTGATGTAACAGGTTCTCATTAAACTTCATGTGTGGAAACATCCTTTTGCTTATCTACCAAAGTGCAACTGCATTACCCAACTGACAATACTGTAATAACTCCTCATCTCCTACTTCAAACCTCACCTGAAGTTAGTCCCACCTTACAGATGTCTTAATAAATAGTAGTCAAATACACAATTCTGAATAGAGTTGCACTTTATAACATAATCATGTAAATAATTTAGTTAATGATGATGTCCCTCTACCTTTAACACTTTCATTTTTACTAACTCTTTTCAGTTTCACCCCTATGCTTTTATCCTTATCCAGCTTCAATCCATCTCTTTATTTTGCTGTCACTCATATCATTTAACTCTCTTTCCTTACAACTGTAGTTCATGTTACTATTTATTTTACAAGTATTATTGTCATCTCTTAAGCTTGAATTGTATACTATGCATTATGTATTCTGAATTGTACACTATGCATTATATAACCTGTTATATACTCTTTTACACATAAATTCTTGTTAATCATGTTTTTATTTTTGACTATTGTTAAACATTATTTCATTTGTGTAAATTGTGTTCTATGGAGCTTTTCTCCCCAGACCTACCTTGACAATGGGCCATTGGCCCAGTCAGACATTCCTGATAAACAAATGTAAAATAAAATAAAATTAAATAAATAAATACATAAATAAATAAATAATGGTTGGAGGCATAATGACACTACTAGTAGCTTTAGCAAATAAAGAAGAAGAATTTTGGTGATGTTAAAAATAAGCAAAGAGAAGAGCTAACATTAGAAAAGGGTAAGAAAGTGGGCAGTCCAAATTATGACATGTTTAAGACTGACTACCTTGCCAGTTTCAAACACTTTAATAAGCTCAATGCACTTATTAATTTGTAGACACTCTGCTAACCAGGCTCTGACGAGCTCTCAACTGCTAAGACTTCAACATGGCACATATGTTTTGCCTTCAGTTTCAACCTTGTTTCTCCTCGATTCATGTGCATCCCAATTTCAGCCCTTTTCAAGGGTGCATTAATTATTAAATAATTAAAGTAATGTATCATTTTATTTGTTGGGTTTCTTGGTTGGTTGGTTGGTTGATGGTTTGTTTGCTTGTTAACCAAGTGACTGAGTTGCTACAGGGTCTTTTCTAGTCATTACTAGGAATAAATGGCAATACATTACAACCAAAGATAAATGTAAGAAAGACAACTGCATAGCACATCAAATGTAAAAATCATCTGTCAAATGAATATAAGATAAGGGATCCCTATCAGATGATAGGAGCTTCATATGAATGAAAATCATTTGACTGAGACCATAAGACTGAATTTCAAAACACTGAAAAATCACTTGACTGAAACACATAATACTGAAATCTTACAATGCTAAATTTCAACATACTGACTTGTAAAGTGGATGATATAAAACCAGAAAGGTACATGCCCTTTTCTCCACTGTAGTGTGATCCTGGAGTTAGTATATATATATTTAGGGGGGGGGGGTACAACCCCCCCACCTATTCTGGTTTTATATCGTCCACTTTATAAGATAAGATGGTGATTATTTCCTGTGAGATATGTGTACCAAATTGAATGTGTAGTGGCAGTTTAGAAGTTATTTGCAAAATAAATCATATTATTACAAATGAACCATTAAATATTTGCAAGAATTTAAACTAGCGAACATTAATATGTTAACTAAGATCTCTATAACAAGTGCATTTAAATTAATTGCATATATTTTTTCCTTGAAAGTTTGTACTTTTTGTACAGTAGTTAGTTCATTAAGAAGGGAGTTCCATTAAGAAGAGTCTAGCTTAGTGAATATTTTTTTTTCACATATGGCTAAGGAAAATGTGGTTTCTTTAGTTTAAGGAATTCAGAGTTTTGTAAAGTGTAAGGCCAGGATTCAATAAACACTATGTAGGAATAGTGTTAGTCCTACATGGAGTGAATGGTGTCCGTATCCTCCTCTCAGCAGCACGCTTTACATATTAATGAAGGCATGCTACTGAGATGGATCTGCAGACATGGATACTGAATGAGTGCAGGGGGCATGTTGTAGTTGTGCTTGCAGATCTGTAACACACCCCCTGCACTCTCAAAGTGCTGTACGACACTTTACAATGCTTTCAGTGTCTGCAGACACTGAAAACAGGATTGTGAATGGGAAGCAATGCAGGGGATGTGTGACAGGAACTGTAACACACAGCCTGCAAAGTGCCATATGGCACTTTACAATGCTTTCAGTGTCCACAAACACCAAAATCAGGGTTGTGAATTGGAAGCAATGCAGAGTGTGTGTGACAGGAACTGTAACAAACCCCCTGCATTGTCAAAGTGCCATACGGCACTTTACAGTACAACTGTGTCCTCGGACACACACCCATACCTGCCAACTTCTTAGTGCCAAAAATCTGGACAAAGCCCAACAAAATGGGGGGACAAAGGTCCAAAAATAGGGACATATTTTTAGTACTGCTCTTATAAACTTAGAAAGTTGATAGAGTAACAGGGTTTGTTTTAACATAGATTTTCTGAAGGATTAGACATCTGAAATTCAAATGTATGCCATTATTTAGTGACTTCAGTCCTAAGATCATCCCAATGATTTGCAGAAAATCACAAATTTTATGAGGAACAAAACAAAGATATGAGCCAAACATCTGGACAGTCTGCGAAAATCTGGACAGTTGAAAAATATGCACACACCTCAACCTATTCCCCCAAGTAATCTGGATAAAGCCAGGAAATAAGCGTGGGACAAATGTCCCAAAATAGGGCAAATTTTAAAAATATTGCTCACACAGACTTAGAAAGTTGATAGAATTACAGGTAGTGCATTGCCAAATATGAATCAGCATTAGTATTAATATATGTAATTGAAGTGGTTGTATTTTTTTTTTTCATTATAATTGAAGTTTAAGCGTAGCTGAGCGGGTTTGAATGTCATGGCACTTTGCTCAGCATTGCTTAAACATTTTATAGGAGCTAAATACAAATGTATAGCTGAAATCTTAATGGCAAGTTAGCCTAGTGGTTAGATTTCTGACTTTGCGTGCAGTAGTTCATGGTTTGAATACCAAGACAAGCTATTTGTCTTTTATATGGGAAAGCATTGTTAAATTATTTTTTTTATTAAATGATGTAGTATTTGGTATTTGTTAACCAGGGTAGTATAGCTGGTCCAAAATTGCAGTATCAGTGGATATATGATGTGGAAACCCCCATGTAAATACTATTGTCCCATACAGTACAGTCATACCCCAAGGTAATGTCATGAAAACACACGGGGGAATGTCATGTAAAGTAAAATATATACACTTAATAGTATGTCAGTAATGAGTAATTAAGGTCCAATTCAAAACTTTTTTGACCTAAAAACTGAGCAATGCTGAGCAGTGCTCAGCTCTGCTTAAACAGTTTGAGCATTGCTTAGAAGTCTATTCTAAGCAGTATTCAGCCAAACTGAGCAGATTTGTGCACAGCTAAGCACTGCTCAACATTTACCCCTTTATGCACTGCTCAACTCAGCTTAGCAGATTTGCACACCGCCGAGCTGGTCTCAATATTTTCAAAATGGTCCAATGATGGCAAAAAGCAGGAATATGGCCTTATTTAAACCTCACAGGTGGGAATACAGTCAGAACCTGTTGTAGTTTGATCTCTGCAGGAACTATGCCTGGTGTTGGAAAGTGAATGTGCTTTCAGATGCAGTGCTGGGGCATTTTGGAGCCCATGGTCATGGCTGGGGTCCCCGTTGAACACCATAATGGCAGACTGCTCCAGGGCCAGAACTAGTGCTCACAGTACAAAGTGAAGGCCTGGGACTATCTGGCATGTGGCCACACCAGTGCCACTGGAATCCCCTGAACTGGTGAGCAAGTACGGCAGCATTATTCTGACCTAAAGCATATGAAGGGGGTGCTCTTGACCCAATGGATCCAAAATGCTTGGGACAGGAATGCCCCAGTAGTTAGTATCTCATCCATGGCTGTACCAAAGTCTAGCCTGAGTATGTGATAGACAAGTATACATAATGTTTTTTTCCCCTACAGCTGCAGAGGAGTGGGCTAGCAACATGGAAGCCCATGTAGATAGACTGTTGAGGCTGCACTGAGAGGCTGGTGAGTATAGATCTATCTTGCAGTATATAATGCAATAAATAAGAAGGACTACATTGCTTACTGCCAGTAGGTATAGTGTGTTCTGAGTGTACTGAATAAATAAAGTTTGTCAGACCAATATTGATCTACAGGATATGCAGTACTACTGAATGTAGAATCACAACTGTAATAAAGCACTGAGTCATGTTACTCAAATAAAAATTTATACCACAAACTCTTGTGTTTACTATGGTATGTTGTTGTAGAAATAGAATGTTTACATGTTCTTCATGGCAAATATGGCTTTGACAGCATGCATTAACTGAGGTTGTTCTAAAACTAGCTGTTATGCAAAAATGTAGATTGCGGAGTTGTAAAACAGGATATAAATGAAATATAAAATATGTCCTGCATTAACATCTGAACCTTGAATAGTAATGTATAATGTATTATAGTGTGTCCCCTGCAGTATTCCCTTGTGTTAACCTTTGCATTCCAGATCGTATTATTTCAAAGGATTAATACACAGTGCATTAACTATCTGTCATGCATGAATCTCAGGAATGTATGTTCAATTACCACCACAGTCTTTGGTGACACTACACTTAGATTACAAGGTCAGACTGTCTAACCAAAAGAGTATTAGGCATAAATCAGTCAAGCAGGAGACAGCAGTTCCCCAGTAGCTCAGTGTGATGAGAAATAGCTTTGTTGTTCATTTTTGCACACCCAGACCACAGTTTGCATCTAGGGAGTCAAACTAAGATGTGTGAATATTTACAGACAAGTAATCCTAATTATATGTACAAATAGTCAGGTAGTGTTAACAGATATTTTCTCCACAGGTTTTACAGGTAAAGAAATTATTGTAGTTGCTGTATAATATGTATACTGATAAACTTTGTGTTCAAATGTTCCAGTGTCCAACCCAATACCTGCAAAAGACAGCAGGATAGGTACATACGCCATGCACTCCTCCTGATACATGCCTCTCAAGTGTCACACTGTCATGGCTAGTGGTCACTACTACCAATAAAATTTGACACAGATATGAATCCAGGTGTAGTATTCCAGTAGCACACTCACACAACATCAGTGCAGGGGGCACCTTCTTTGTCATTTATGTAACCCTGACATGTATGTTTCCCCTGTAGTCATATACCTACAGTTGTCACAGTGTGCCCCATACCATTCCAAGCTGACAGTTTAAAAGTAATGTATGCGCTACGGAAGCTGTAGGCCACAGGTAGATGGAAAGTGAGGGCAGAACTGTAGAGTATTGAGCAGTACTGTTGTGAAAAATAGAAGCCTATACAGTTGTTAATGGACTTTTCTCTCCCCCCACCCCTTATCTGCATCAATAATTATTATTTGTATACTACGGGTATGTTGTTCTCAAAACCTAATGTTGGGACTTGTGTTCTATTATTGTTCATATATTTAATTGGTTGCATATTAACATACCTTGTTCAAATACCATCATTGGTGGCCTGTTGCTGTCAGTGTAACTGGCATGCTTTTACAATGCTTACTGTTGTTCCATTTATGCATGTGTTCTGTTTGCTATGCAACTGTTTCAAATCTATTGTTCTGGGTTAATTGGAACACCCATGCATGCTGTTATAACTAATTTGGAAATGTTTTGTTCATGACTAGCCAATACATTTTGGAAAACTTTAACACCATAGCATGTTCAGGAAGGCAGATCCCAGCAGATCCACCTGTCCCACCTCATCTGGCCATGGCACCAGGCCTCAGCATGTCTAGGACCCAACTCGGAACTTCCTCCTCCGGTGGTCCTGCACCACCCACCAGTGGAACTGCTTCAGGGGATGGGGCCTACCCTCTGGGTGCGGGTGTGGAGAGGAACCTGTCACTCACAAGTTCTGGGATATGGTGTGCAGTGTCATCTGCTCAGAGTTGGATGGACGGCTGTGCTAGATTGAGGGCACACTCGCACACCTCGAGGGGCAGCCTGCCCCTGTTGTTCAGTCCCCAGCACAGCCACCTTCAGGGCAGTGAAGGGGCAGTGGTGGCTTCCCATGGGAGGGACCTCAGTCCTACTGTTTTCATCTGGGGGCACATGGACTTCCGATTTCCAACCACACTCCCCATCCAAGGTGTTTACCCCCTCATGTATCTTACACTGCCCCAGTCTGCTGATTTGCCTGTCTTTGTCTGCAAAAGCAACCTCTCCTACCAAACTTACCTCCATAAATGTACCTACAATCCTTCCCCAATATCCCACTCTCAACTTAAAAAAAGGGGGTCATATGTCCCCACAAAAAAAATTACCGCCCCATACATAGCTATCCATTTTGCACACATGTCCACTGGACACATCTAATGTGGTCCAATTGACTTGTCAACACATTTCTGTAGTTATCACCCCTCTCTCTGGGGTTTGAAGGTCCAAATTAATCTCCAAAATCTGTACAAATCACAACTGTTGCTGTATAAGAAATGGACAGCTGTGGTCCTTTCCTACATTCATCCTACACATCCCTAGCTATCTTTCACATTGGTTTTTCCCCTGCATGCCCCCATTTCACCACTTTTCTATCACCCTTTTTTCCTTTTTTTTTTAATTAGCATGGGTTTAAGTGGGAATAAGCAGCGCTAAGCGAAGCCAAAATAGACTAAGCGCCTCATGGCATCCTTTAGCATCACGCAAACCCACTTACAACTGCTTAAAACTGCTTTAATCACTCTGACTCAATTAGCCTCTATTCTGCCCAGCAACAAAATAACCAGCCTTGGCAGGTCCCAAACTCAGGTCCCTGTGCACTACAGTTAGAACAACGTACAGCTATGCCATATGAGTGATAGGAATTTGTAATGCTTTTACAAACATATGCATTACAGTCATTTAACATAAGGGAAAAAATACACATTCATGGCAAGTCTTAAACCCAGGACCTTGTGCATTCCAGCCACAGCTGATACCACTACTCCACATAAGCTGTGAGAATTAGTAGTGCTTCAGTAAATATATCATGCAGGATGGTCATCCAACACTGGGGAAAAAACTTGTGGAATTAGTAATAATTATATACATATATATATATATATATATATATATATATACACAAAGCCTGACAAAGTGGGGGGACAAATGACCAGAAATAGGGGCATATTTTAATTACTGATTTTATAAGCTCAGAAAGTTGCTACAGTAACACGGTTTGGTTTAATATATATTTTTGAAATATTTCAACTCTGAGACCCAAATGGTTATCATTATTTAGTGACTTCACTCCTCACATCATCCCAGTAAATTGTCAGAAATCCACAACAGTTATGGGGAACAGACCAAACTATATGAGCCAAACATCTGGACATTCTATGAAAATCTGGAGAGTTGAGAGGTATGAGTGCAGTCATGCAACATTAGGGAAAAAATCATTGAGCTGCTTAGCATTTCACCCAGCACCTTCTGAACTACGGTCAGAGGAACACAACACTCCACCAAATCAGCTCTGGGGAATTGATGATGCATTTGCAAATATATCATGCACTACAGGGATGTAACTGTAGGGAACAACATACATCATTGAGAAATTGGCTACTCAGAACCATTTGCGCTACAGTCAAAGCAACATACCAGTAAGCCAAGTGACCTCTACAGTATAACGACTGTTTTAACAAACATATCCTGATTGCAAGTCATACACTACACATATATATACTGCCCCAAATCACAGTGTATTTGGAATCCTGAGGTTTTAAGGGCCATGTTTCAGTCTGCCCCTACAAACACATACAGCTGACAGACCACCAGCAACTGTAGCAGCATCCAGTCAGATAGAAAAGGATCTTTGACACTCACATCTTCTCCTCTCCCTACTCAGCCCAAAAACATTTACACACTACACTGCTATACAAGTTTGAAAGGCTGTTAACAATGGCCAGACATACATAACTTTCAACTGTACAGATTTCCACAGAATGTCCGGGGTTTGGGCCCATATTTATGGCCTCTTCTTCTAACATTTCTGGGATTCCGCTAAATCACTGGGATGATATCAGGAGTGAAGTCACTAAATAATGATATACCATACCTCTCAACCTCTTAGTGCAAGAAATCTGGACAAAGCCTGACATACTTGGGGGACTGAGGCCCAAAAATAGGGACATATTTTAAATATTGGTGTTCTAAACTGAAAAAGTTGCTGGAATGACAGGGTTTGTTTTAACATAAATTTTCTGAAGAATTTGAAGTCTGAAACACAAATGGATGTCATTATTTAGTGACTTCAATCCTCAGATCATCCTAGTGATTTGACAAAAAAAAAAAAAAAAACAATTGTGTGAGGGACAGATGAAACATAAAGGCAAACCTCTGGACATTCTGTGAAAATCAAGACAACTGAGAGGTATGTCATATACATATCAGTGTCAGATTTCAAATCATGCGGAAAATACATATCCAAACACACCCTGCTTATCTAGCAAGTTTCTAACTGTATAACAGCAATACTTACAATCTGTCCCTAATTCTGGAACGTTGTACCCCATTTTGTTGGGCTTTCTCCACATTTCTTGTGCTAAGAGGTTGACAGGTATGCAGACATGGCATGCAAAACTGTGGAAATAGCACATCAATCCAAACAGTGAAAACTCCACCTACCCTCTGTGATGTTGTAACTCCCATACCTCCATAATGTTCTCCTCACAGGCAATGAAAAGGGGTAAGGCCATCATGAAGGATTTCATTATAGCACTGTGTTGCCATTCCATTTGCTAATGGAAAGACAACAAAGCTGTTCTGGATGCAATTAGCAAGTGAGAGACACCAATTGGTGCACAGGCCATCACCTGCTGATGAGCATTACCTACAAAAGGCAAGCTGCTGCCTATGCAAAACAGGTCTGAACCTTTCTATGCAAAGACAGACTGTGAGTATAGAAAGCTAGACTTCTGGATTACTCTGGGAAAACACTACAGCACTATAACAGGTATGTCAAACAATAAAGCATGTAATGGAATGCAGAAGGGGGGACACAATAATGGGAACTAGGAAGTTAAACAATAGGTCTCAACAAGACTTGCTGGACTGACCTGTTGCTGTCCAGCACCTATGGCCATCCCTGATAACGCTGTCTGCAGTGACATAGATCACAGCTCTGGCCCTTAAGTCACCCCAGCAAAGGTCAGCTCACATATGACTACTACTGGGGTGTCTGTTATACAATACTATGACACTACCAGGCCAGCTACCTGGGATGTTGCAAATATTCATATGTCACTTATGAATATTACTATGATACATATGCTTGTCTTACAAATGTAATAGACCTATGTGCATTATAAACAACTGGCGCAGAGGTGTGTGTTGAACTGTATGTTATATACTGAGCTCATACCTTTCAACTGTCCAGAGTTTTGCAGACTGACCACATGTTTGCCTCATATTTGTGGTCATTTTCTCATATAATTGTGTTTTGTCTGGCAAATCACTGGCAAATCATTAAGACTGAAGTCACAACATAATAGTATACATTTGAATGTCAGATGTCATATCCTTCAGAGTATTGCTGTGAATGCAAAACATACTTTGCTATCAACTGCCTAAGTGTGTTACAGCAATATTTATAAAGTGTCACTATTTTTGGGCCTTTGCCCCCATTGAAGTGTGCCTTTGTCCAGATGTCTTGCTCTAACAGGTTAAGAGGTATGAATGAGCTGCAAGAGTGTAAACACAGCGTGCCATACTGACAAAGAACAGAAATGTATATCAAGTATTACCTGTGCACATGTATGTAGTAATAGTAGTAGCTGATAGCCTCAAACATAAAGACATGAGTTGCAAAACATCAGGTAAATAGGCTATACTTGTTTTACAAATGTGTAATGTTAGTTTCAGTGCATCAAACAGACATAATTGTCTACAGCTACATGTTGTTGTATTTCCTTGAAACAGAAATAATTACTAGTTTGATTATAATTACTAGGTTGAAATTGGAAAAGTGTTTAACTGTGTTATGACTTTGTGTCCAAGCCTTCATCAAACATCTATATGAGCACCTACATAGCTGTATGGACTCACCAATACCTGACTGGACAAATTCCTCTCCCCAAAGTAGAATAAACCTCTGTGGTGGACAGCAGCAATACACAAACTCCATATTAGGTGGAAATATTGGCTGTGCAGGACCAAGAAGTAGCAGGTGACAAATCAGAAGCAATCTCACCTTTGTCTGAACAAGCAAATAAGGCCACAGGTGTATTACTCTAAGGCTAACTTTGAGTGTAAGTTGGGCACATCCACCAAAGCCAATCTCTTGTTCACATATGTCTGCAATCACAGAGGCAACACCCAAATCTGCTCTGTACCGATGGTCAATAACACCACATACACATACACCATAGATATAGCCAACCGCTGCAGACAGTTTAAGTGAAAACCTCACCCCCTTGTCCCCATCAGTAAAGGAGGACATGCACAGCACCTGCCCCCCTCCCCTCATCATCAGGGAGCAAGTCTGTAATGCACTCTCAAAGGCAACAAACTGAAGTCTCCATGGGACCTGATAACATTGCTGGCTGCATCCTACATGAACTCAGACATGAGCGCTCAGCTCCATTAATACTGTAGTCAACCAACCTGAGCACCAGTGTTATCCCATCTGCATGGAGGACAGCCACTGCCACCTATCTACATAAAGGTGGAGCATCCACTGACCCAGCCAATCATATGCACATTAGCCTAACCAGCCTAATCTACAAAACCATGGAAGGCATTATCAAGGACCGTATAAATAGGGACATTGGCAACCTCAAAATGCTTGAGCTCACATAGTTTGGTATTGTCAAAGGGAGATCTGGCCTGTTAAACCTGGTCGACTTCTTTGAAGCAGTCAACAAATACATGGACGAGGGGAAGATGGTGCACACTGCCTGCCTTTACCTAGCCAAAGCCTCTGACAATAACCCCCAGTTGGCCATAATACATAAGCCCACACAGCTAGGCATCAACCTGTATGTTACCAAATGGGTAGTTATCTGGCTCAATGATAGTACCCACTCAGTCAAAGTAGTGGAAGTCACCTCTAGTAGTAGACCCTTAAAGAGATGTGTACCCCAAGGATCTGTCTGAGGCATCTACTGTTTGGGATATACTTTTCTGAGATGCAAGACAAAACCAGTTGTCTGTGGCTGACCAGGTTAACAGATGACTGCAAGCTGGCCACTGTCTTACATCCCCCTAGTGATGTGAGCATCCTCCAAGATGCCCTTACCAAAATTAATGACTGGTGCCAGAAGAATTGCCTCAAACTGAATGCCAGGGAATTCATCATTATCCCTGTTGTGGTAGATGTCATCCACACTACTTATGACAGTAATAACAATATACTGAGCATGCAATCAGGCGTGAGGCGTCTTGTGCACCAAGGTTGATAGCAACTTGACAGTTTCCCATGACATTGGCAACATTGTACAGAAGGCTGTCTACTTGGCCCACTTTACAAATAAGGGTATATAGTCCAGGAACAAAGAGGATATAGCATCCCTGTACTCCTCCCTTATCAGACCCATTACTAAGTACAATGGCTCATTTGGCATGTACCTTGCTAACCACATGCAGCAGTTGCAGAGACCACAAAGGATCTTGACCAGGAAAATTCAAGGTCTGCAACACCTATCTATACAGATAGGCTGAAAGCCCTGTCACTCTACTCAGTCTCATACAGACTGATCATAGGTGACGTGTGTCTGGCATACAAGGCCATTCCCAAACCAGCATGATAGAGTTTCTGCATATCCATAAGACAAACCCCACTCATGCAACCTGCATGCAAGGCCATCACCTGGTCTGTGACATGAATAGTACTTGTTGGCGGGATAGATTTGTGTCTCAAACAATACACTGTCTGTAAAATACACTCCATCCCCATGTCTAGCAGAGTACCTTTCTAGCCTTCTTTAAGAAGAAGCTGGATGACTGCATGGGAAACACAAAAGACACCCCTGGGATCCCACCTGTGTGCCAGCTGGACAGAGGAAACAGATGCTGACTTTGAAGGAACATAGGCAAAAATCTGGGCTAGGTTTGTATCATCCTATGTACTTTACCTGTTTCCTGTATGTACTGCAGACTGTCCTACAATGTTGTCATAAATGAATCCCTGTGAGTCTGAACTGTGTAGCTACTGCATTGATAGAGTATTCTCTTGTTCCTTAATTAGTTATTATCACGTATCGTTACACCTTGTCATTGTGTCTGGTCTGTATAGCACTAAGTTAGTTCTTAAGGTACTTGCATGTGATGACACTGTATAGCTCATTCTAATAGCCTTGGTCTTGGTCACACTTACCATTTTGCTAATAGGCTCATCACACAAAAAGATTTGTCATGCTTTGTTGAGGGCCTTACAGTAGCTGTTAAAGAGACAGATTGTGGCAGTCAGAACTACCTTAAAATCTGGGCTGAAGGGCCCATAGGTAGCAAAGTTGTGCCAGACTTTACATACCTCACTGGTGGTAGTGGCAAGTATTTAGGCTCCCCGATGATTGGGCCAGTGCAGGGGTGACACACTGACAGTATGTACTGGTGGATGCAGATGGAATATCACATCATGTACCATCATTGAGCCCCTTTCAGTCTGACAATGTCATACAGGGTTGTCCAGGTCTCCTTGACCATTCCTGACATACTCTGCCTAGTTAAGTGTGTGCTCCACACCTGTATCTGATTGCCTCACACCTATGGCTAGCATTCCTGACATACTCTGCCTAGGTAAGTGTGTACTCCACACCTGTATCTGATTGCCTCACACCTATGGCTAGCATACCTGGTGACCCCTGCAGCTGGACAGCAAGTTATAGGTAGTATTAGTGGGTGGATGCTGGCACTGGGTCAGCAGGAGTGCATAAATACTGAGTATACAATGTAAGGGAATGGATACAGTATCAGATACACAGGTACCATCTCTGTGCCCCCAAGGGTCTGGCATGCCACAGACACACACCCCAAACTATGTGGACAAACATCATGTATTGTTCAACTGGTGTGTGGAAATACACATTTGTCTGGTGGGGGGGGGTCTACTTCTTTCAGCCACATGTATGCATTCCATAAACATCTGGGTGCTGAAGATGTCAGACACCTATGATGAGGTCACCCTACAACACATATGCACTGATCTCAGTTATTGTGTAGCTCAGATGTTCCTGGAATGTCCACATGCATCGGAAGGAGCACTCGCCTATTTTCGGGATGTAGGCTTGAATACATGGTACTGTAACACTGCCCATAGGGGACAACCAGCAATTGATGGCACTAATGTGTCTAGACACATAACAACACAATCTTTCACAGCAGACAGGCAACTTATGATATTTCATGTACCAAACCAAGTTACTAGGCTGTGGGCCCTGAGCGGCCATATCCCTAGGCTACATGTTAGACCCTGTGTATGCAAGGCAGCAGCTGATGTCCCCATCCAGCAGGGACACAGGTGCTATCCCAAGGGTGTATGTGCCGTTAACCATCCAGTTGATCATGTTACACCTGCAAAGGTCTAGGTAGCTACTCTGCCTGATGTGGATAGGGCGCCCATTCCCCCGCAGGGTGATGGTGTGTGACACACATCCAAGCTGCCAACAAGGCCAGGCCAGGTCACTCACCAGGTGGAGGTTTTTTTTGTGTGTGTGTGTGTGTGTGTGTGTGTGTGTGTGTGTGTGTGTGTGTGTGTGTGTGTGTGTGTGTTAACAGAGTGTAGCATGTCCTGCACTTGTGCAGCAGTCCCAGCAAGGTGGAGTGTGTGATTGCTTGGCATGCCAGACTGAGGTAATTCTTGAGGGGTATGTATGACACTGGTTAAAGGGTTAGCCTCATAGCCTATAGGTGTACAGTAGATGTCTGATGGGCTGGTATGCCCTGGTAGGGAACTTCTGTGATGTCCCCAGCTGCTGCATGTGCCATCTGATGTGAATGATGAATGGAGGACTATGCACATTAATCGTCCTCATTGGGGGGAACAGGAAATATCATGATCAGGATTGCAATGCATGCTGTAATGCCAATATGGTGAAACTACCCACACATACTGTGCTGATAAATGGCAGGGGTATGATGTGGGTGTTACGGTGGATACTGCTAGCAAACAGGGATGTGTAGGATCTGTACATAACAGTGCTGATGTATGAGGTCCTGTGATGTGTTTCCCTCTTCATGTTTTACAGATGGAATGTCTTGACAGTGCCAACCAGCCTTTTCTGACACTGAGACTGCAGCAATACTTGATGCCGTAAGACTGCATCACATAGTCCTGTTTGGGAGGAGCAGACAGCAGCTGCAAGAGTGGACTGCCCTGTGGACCAAACTAGTGGTAACTGTTAACAATCTGGGTCAGCATGGGTGAACCTATGAACAGGTCATGCACAGGGCCACTGACCTTATTGACCATGCCTGACAAAGGGCTGCAGCTGTGGCCAGGGACTATACAGCCACAGGTGGGGATCCTGCTAATCAGGCCCCACTGAAACCAACAGAGAAGTTCCTTGCAAACCTTGGGGCAACCACTGCACCCCAGGAAACTGTACACACCTATGTCATGGAGGTGGGTGGCACCCAGACAACAGGTAAGGAGGGTCCACGTAAGGCCCCAGTGGACATTACTTCATCATTCATATTGGCATCCTTGGCATATCTAGATGCATATATCAGGTCAAACTGCATTTGTGGGTGGGGTTTTATAATGCACACAAGTACACATATATAGTGAATGACATCAAATTGTGTACTATCAGAGCTTGTACTGTACATGTTCAGAAATGCATCATTTATCCTGTACCAATGCCACAGGTGAGTGTGCTGACAATACCTCTCCCCCACAACTACATAGGGCCCTCTGGTCTGGCTGGGGAACAGCAGCCTGAAGCTGGTGTGTATGGAAATATCTTGTTGTGGCTCACCAATACAATAGGCATGTTAAGGGCATGCATTTTTCCATGCACACAACTGTTACTCTTAGCCATATTGCAATATGTGTATGTTCACTTTTGGTGGGGCTAACTGCGGTACATCACAGTGGTCATCACAGGAGCCTATTCCCAGGAGCTATAACATTTCTGTAGGTGTTGCCACTGTGCTGTACAGGGGCACATCAATATTGTGCAAACAGGTGCAGTGTATGTTAGATGAAGGTCCATCACCTACTACCACTCCTCACATATCTCAGAGGTGTATATTAGTAGCAACATTAAGTGGACATAGCTGCACTGCATGTTGTTGAGCGCCTTTCCACAGTGTGTCTGTTGTGATCTGATTGTGTGTCGGGCATGTCATCATTCAGAAATTGTGTGGTCTGTATAATGCCTTCATGCACACCACCTGTATGTGTCTTTGTGCATGCGTGCATGCATGTGTGTGTATGTGTGTGTGTGTGTGTGTGTGTGTGTGTGTATACAGTATGTGTACATGTGTGTGTACATGTGTGTGTGTGTGTGTGTGTGTGTGTGTGTGTGTGTGTGTGTGTGTGTGTGTGTGTGTGTATCAGCAAACATTATAGTGCAGGTATTAATTCACATATGTTGTCTTCTCCTCACAGGTGAACATGGGGGTTGGTGTCTCTCCCCCTCACAACCTGATGTCAGTGTCTTTGCGGACTGTGATGATGATGGTGGTCATAGTGAGGCACAGGTGGGGTTGTTGGCGGCTGAATCTGTGCCACTGGTTGGTATCCCACTTTCACCCACAATGTCCCCACACACAGTCAGTATGCCCACACATACCCAGTCCCCAGCAGCCACAGATAATGCACAGTTGGAGGGTGGTGGCATGGAACAGGCTAGTGTGGTGAGTATGGCAAGTGTGAGTGTAGACACTAGCCATAGCCAGAAAGTAGGCGAGGTCCCACACAGGCAGCAAAGGAGAACTGCTGTCCATCAAGTCCCTGTCACAAGTGTCACAGCAGGTGTCACCAGACACATGTTTCGGTCCATCATAGAGGCACATTCACATTCTGAATTCAACACCAGACAGATACTCAGGGTCATGAATGCAACACTTCCTTCCATGAGTGACAACCTACATGGCCTTGGTGATGCCATGCGTTATTATGCTGATGTCATAGATAGACAGTGGGGTGGGACATTGTCATTGCTCGACCATGAAATGTCTGTGCTTGAGCATGTGGTGGGAGTAGGGGACTGGCCACATGGATGTAGGTCAGCAACAAGATCAGCTGAGAGGCCAGATGGCCATGCACATTCAAAGTCCTGTAGTGGCAGTACCACCAGCACTACCAAAGGGAGGGTGCTGTCCACACCACAATGGAGCAGGCCATGGGCACACGGTCCTGGCTGGTCCCATTAGGGACACAGATTCAGCAGACAGCAGTCACCATCGGGGAATAGTACTGCATCTTGTCTTGGGCCTGGTGGTGCCAGTGAGATTCCTCGCAGAACCAGTTCCTGTGTCTGTGGCTGGAGATGGTGAACTGTACATCCTGCTATGTATGGTCCACGGCTGTCCAACATACCCCTATATAGGGCAACCACATGACTTGACTCTGTGCATACAAACACTCACACATATCACAGGCAGGTCACCACCAGACACACACAGCTCCTCTGCATAGCCCAGTTGAACACTACCCCTCCAGACACACACACACACACACACACACACACACACACACACACACACACACACACACACACACACACAATGTCAACTGTATGGCCCAGCCTAGCCTTCTGGAAAACCCACACTACACCATGTGCATTTGATGATACCTGTGCCACATCCCTGTTATCCATACCATCGATGCAGGGACATGCTACTATGGGTCTGATGCACAGGGTGAATATAGTACATTGTAGTAATGCAATGCTGTGTAAGGTGCAGTCTGCTGGCAATTGTTACGGGTACACATCAAAGTGTATATACCTTTTAAGCCATGATGCATTATTGCTGCTAGTACTGCTGAATGACTGTAGGCTCACATACTGTAGTCTGTTTGTGTTCCAGGTGTCTGTGTGTCTGCAGTCTGTGGGCCTGCTGTCATTACCAATGATGAGTATAGCAGAGTGGAAACACAGTGACCTTTTAATAACCAAGGTACAGCTGTATATGTACATGTTTACCCAGTGTGTCTGCATGCAACAGTGTGTGAGTGACACTGGGGGCAGACAGTGTGACCTTGCATACATACCCCTTGACACAGCCAGCTAGCCTTCATACATGTCACCTGGGTGTTCTATAGTACCACAGGCTCATACATACAGAGGAGGTTACTTGAATACTGGCACTAGGTCCCTCCCTCACAATCCTAGCCATTACTTTAACCCCAACAGATTCGCCTATCTTGTGGGCACCAGGTAGTCACAAGGCCTTCACATGTCTACATATTGCACACACATAGGCAGCGCACAATGCGTGTGTGACATTAGCAAATGTGGAGTGTGGGACACAACTTATAATAATGTGACAGTTGGCAAGATATAGCATGCCCACAGCAAGGGCAACACACAGGACTTCCTCTGGTTTGTTACTATCACAGCTTCTTTGTGTGACATTACCTTAGCTTACAGTATTTCTTATAACATTAAGGTGCTTCTGATGTGCAATAACTGCTCTATGCAATCAGTACAGAACTGTATGGCATGTTACTTCTCCTACAGTCTTGGGACCTCTTTCACTGTTTAGGTTGTTGCCACAGGTTACACCTTGCCAAACATGGATTGCAACCTGCAGAGTGGTAACATACTCTCAACTGTACAGATTTCCACAGAACGTCCAGATTCTTGCCTCATATGTTTGGTCCATTTTCAAATAAATCTGTGTTTTTCTGGCAAATCATTGCCAAATCAGTTCATGTTGATGTAAAAAAAAACAATGGCAGACATTATGAGTTGCAGACTTCATACCTTTCAGACTATATGTGCTAATGCAAAACTTGTTATTCTATCACCTTTATAAGTTTGCAGGAGCAATATTTGAAAAGTGTCCCTATTATGTGGCCTTTGTCACCCCATTATTTATGGCTTTGTAAACATTTGTTGCTCTAAGAGCTTGGGAGGCATGGGTACAGATAGTGGCCACACCTCTGACCACTGCATATGTCTGCAGATTGTCCTGATGTCTGACACATAATTTCTTTCCATCTGTCATAAACTTGTGATTTTCTGACCACAGATGTGAAAAATCATGGCAGACTGACATTGTAGATTAATGACAAATATTGTCATATAACAACACATGCCCCTTGGAAGGTGCATTCATATGCATGACTTATTCTGATATCTATTTCCCATGTGTGTCACAGCAATATGTGAAGGGTGTGCTCAATGTTTGCTGTTTGCCTCAGCTTCCCATATGGCTTTAACAATATGTCTTTCTGTGAGTGGTTGAGAGGTATGCTGCTGCGGGCCTTGTAAAGTAGGGCAATGGGAAGTGTACTGGGTGGAATACACCACAAAATGGTATAACCCACACCCCCAGAGGATATGGTTCTCACCCAAATATATACAGTATCACAGTTGCCAGTATAGAGTTTTGAACCCTTACAGATCTAGTGATTTGTACTACAGTGTTAGTTATCACATGTGCCATGGAACTTTTAGGGTTGAAAAGTGTCCAATGTACTTCTAAGGTGAATAACATCAGCAGCCTTTGTAAAGTATGGTAATGGGAAGTGTACTGGGTGGGAAAGGTCTCAAAACACTTTAATCTACAAACTTGCACACACATTTGCCAGAACCGAGATTAGAACCCTGTGCCTATCTAGTTATTTATTTATTTATTTATTTATTTATTTCCAGTTTGATAACCGGGGAAGTCCACTGGGCCCGAAAGCCCGTTTTCAGTGGAGGCCCGGGGAGAAAAGCTCCACGATAATACATTACACACAAAAACACAGCAGAAAAGATCTAAACTAATACATACAAAAACACACTCTGTTCTAATAGCATAATACTTTAACAAATTCCAAACAAGAAAGAGGAGCATTGGGCACAAAACATAAGAAAAAGATATATTAGTGAAACTGTGAATGTTAGTAAAGTGGGAAAGGAAAGGAAATTATAGAAAGAGTTTGAATGCAAGAGCAGGGATGCATGGGAGAAACGAATAAGAAGCAAAGAAATTAAAGGAGAGGTGTAAGAACAGGATAGAAAAAGAACAGAATACTAAATGTTCAAATTATGGATGAGTCCAGGAGACCACCTTGAGAAAAAAAAAAAAAAAAAAAAAAGTCAAAAGATTTAAGGAGAGAGTAAGCATAGCACTTGAAGGAAAATAAAGGGTTTATTCAGGGAGGAAGGAGGAGATAATGTAGAAGAGAGGGGAACTAGGGAGAGAGTCAGAAGAAGGGGAACCAGGGGGGTGGAATGGAACTAGGATAAATAGAGATCTAGGTAGGAAGTATACAATTACATTTCCAATTTTGGAAAAGGTGAGAATGAAGAAGAGATTTAAAGTGTTCATAGCTTGTAGTGGCTCTTACAAGGGAAGGAAGCGAGTTCCATTTTTTTGCTGTAGTATGGGAAAGTAGGAGTTGGCCAGGGGGTCGTTTGGGTTTGTAAACTGAAATAAGATTTTGGTGGCTAGATCTTAGGGGCCTTGGAGGAGTGTATATGGTTAAGGTATTAGATAATGCTGGGCAAGCAGTGGGTTTAAAGATTAATTTGTGTGCAGTAGTAAGTTGGAGGAAATTGTTGTTATTTGCTCTATATTGTTACATAGTAATTGTACTTGCCACGGAACTTATTGGGCCAAGGTTGTCCAAAGGTACTTCTGGGATGAATAACATCAGCAGCCCTTGTAAAGTATGGCAATGGGAACTGTACTGGGTGAGAAAGGCCTCAACATACTTTAATCAACAAACATACAAACACACATTTGCAGAATTGAGATTAAAACCCCTGCCTACCTAGTTCTTTGTTCTGTTACATAGTTATCTCATGCACCAAGGAGCTTATAGGGCTGACAGCTGTCCAAAGGTACTTCCAAGGTGACTGACTTCAGCAGGGCTGCTAAAGTAGAGCAATGGGAAGTGTACTGGGTGAGAATGGCCTAAAATCTTTAATCTACAGACACACACACACACACACACACACACACACACACACACACACACACACACACACTTACATTTGCCAAGACTGGGATTATAACCCCTACCTATCAAGTTATTTGTACTATAGTGTTATACAGTTATTGCATGAGCCACAAAGCTCACAAGGCTAATGGGTGTCCAAAGGTACTTCTAAGGTGAATGACATCAGCAGATCTTGTAAAGTAGGGCAATGGGAAGTCTACTGAGTAGGAAAGGCCTCATAATACTTTAACCTACACACACACACACACACACACACACACACACACACACACACACACACACACACACACACACACACACACACACACACACACACACACACACACACACACACACACACACACACACACACACAAACACACACAAAGACAGGTGATGTGATATTACAAACCCTATCTCAGCACTATAAAAAATGGTGCTCACATTCATGCTGGCACATGTGACTGTTTACAACTGGTATGCAACTGTCTGCAGCTGGACATCACTCTATGCCTTTCAGGGTATTCCTGTCTATGACTCATTTTCTGTGTGTGTGTGTGTGTCTCTCTCTCTATCACTGTCTGTCTGTCTCTCTCTCTCTTTCTCTCTCTTCCCTATGTCTATGTGTGTGTATGCTTGAAATATTGTTATATGTTGCCCATATATATGTCTGTGTATCATATGCAACTGATGCAGATATATCACATATGGGCCACCTACAGCTAGCTGAGGTTAATCCTGTCTGAGGGGTGTGGGTAGAGTCAGTTAAGGTATACATAGCTGTCTGTATGCAAAGACATCTAAGCACAATACAGTGATATAGTCGATGTGGGTTTAGACATGGGCTTTAATTCTCTAAGTGATGCCCAGTATGACTTTCTATAGTAAGAGTGGGACTCCATTCCAAAGATAGCTGTGCTCTAGTCCGGGGTTTTGTGTGCTGCAGCCATACCTCTCAACCTGTTAGTGCAAGGAATCTCAGGATAGCTTGCCAAAATAGGGGGTCAATGGGCCAAACATAGGGAGATACTGTAAATATTGCTCTTATTAATGTGGAAAGTTGCCAGCTAGTGTAACAGGGTTTGTTTTAGCAGACAATTTCTGACATATATGATGTCTGATACTGAAATGTACTGTGTCATTACTTACTGACAGAAATCCTCAGATCATCACAGTGATTTACCTGAGAAATACAAGATGTATGATGCACAGGCAACACTCAGATCTACTCTGAGTTACAGCACAATGGCACTAAATATACAGACCCAACTGATATTGCCAACATCCTGGCAGATAGGTTTAGTGCTAACTTTACCCCCCCTCTCATGCCCTAAAGAGCCCCTCTCTATACCGGAAGAATGCAAAGTTCCTGTAATCACGGCTGCAAAGGTAAAAAACACACTCTCCAAAGCCAAGAACACAGCATCCATGGGACCAGACAACATCCCAGGCTGCGTTCTACACCAACTACAGAATGAACTGGCACCCCACCTAAGTACCACGTTCAATCATAGACTCGCCTCAGGCTTTGTGGCTGCTGAATGGCACACAGCGATGGTTATCCCACTAGACAAGGGGGGAGCCATCACAGACCCCAGGAACTACTGCCCCATTAGCCTGATGAGCCTGGTCTGCAAGGCCATGGAACGTATAATCATGGAACTTATAAATAAAGATATTGGTAATCTACAAACTCTAGACCCCACCCAGTTCAGGTTTATAAAAGGCAGATCATGTCTCCTAAACCTGATAGACTTCTTTGAAGCAGTCACCAAAGCCATAGACAAGGGTAAGGTGGTTCACACAGCCTATCTAGATCTTGCCAAGGCTTTCAACACCATCCCCCACTCTGGAATTATAGATAAACTCATTAAACTAGGTATAAATCCCTATGTCACAAGATGGGTTGTCAACTGGCTCACTGACAGAACCCACACTATGAAAGTAGCAGACTCCAAATCCAACTTCAGACTAGTGACAAGTGGAGTACCACAGGGTTCAGTCCTGGGTCCTCTCTTGTCTGTTATCTACTCTGAAGTACAGGCTAACACAGAAGGTCTTTGGCTAATGAAGTTCGCAGATGTCTGCAAACTAGGAGCCATAATCGAAACTCCTAACGATGTGGACATCCTACAAAAGGGCGTCATGGAGACAGATGCCTGGTGTCAAAGCCATGGCCTCAAGCTCAATGTTAAAAAGTGCATTGTCATCCCCTTTGGTAAAAACTCTGTACCCATGAACTACAACATAGGCGGTAGTATACTTAACACCAAAAGTGTGATAAGAGACATTGGGACACAGGTGGACAGTAGTCTCTCCTTTGATAATCACATCGCCACAGTAGTCAGGAAATCCTTCTACATGGCACACCTCATCACAAAAGGTTTCTCATCCAGAAAAAAAGAGGTCATTGCTCACCTCTACTCATTTCTCATTAGACCCATTATAGAGTACAGCGCCCCTTTTGGTATGTACCTCACAAGACATCTACAACAACTGGAAAGGCCGCATAAATACCTTACAAAGAGGATTACCAGCCTCAAACAGATGCCCTATGCAGACCGTCTCAAAAAACTCCAGCTTTACTCAGCCACATATCACCTACTCAGAGGTGATCTCTGCCTAACATACAAAGCTATGTCAAACCCAGAGCTGTTAGACATGCTCCACTTAAAGAAATCCCAATCCCTCTGAGCTACATGCTCTAGGGACCTAAACCTTGTCACCACAATAAATAGAACATGCCAGAGGGATAGATTCCTGTCCCAGAGACTTCCCATACTCCGGAATAAACTACCTATCTATATCAAACAAAGCTCCTCATTAGCACTCTTCAAGAAAAATCTTGATGATTGGATGGGAAATAGGAAATTCACCTCGGGGATCACCTCTGTGGCTCTGCTCAACAATGGCACAGGAAAATAATTTTCTTGGGTGGCAAAAGCCAGGGTACCTTTTTGGCTGGGCTTGTATAGACCCAGGGCCAATAGCCTAGTACCTACCTATGAACCTATGAACCTATGGCCAATTGAGAGGTGTGGCTACAGCTGATTGGCTGATGAAGCTGTGTAAACAGCTTAGCACCTCAGTGATATACTGACTAGGGAATCACCTGCTTGTGTGTTATTCTTCTTAACTGAAAAGTCCTTTCCTGGCATGACTCATACCACTCAACTGTACAGTTTTTTTGCAGAATGTCCAGATGTTTGGCTCATAAGTTTGATCCTTTTTTTATAAAATTGTGGTTTCCTGGCAAGTTAGTGGCAAATAATTAAAGACTGAACTTAGAAATTAATGACAGAACATTTTAGTTTCAGATTTCCTAACCTTCATAAAATTCATGCTAATGCAAAACCTGTTATTCCATCAACTTTCTAAGTTTGTGAGAGCAATACTTAAATATCATCCCTATTTTTGGGCCTTTGTCCCACTTTTATTTATTACCTTGTCCAGATTTCTTGCTCTAAGAGGTTGAGAGGTATGGGTGTGGGAACAGAGTGCATTCTACTGAGTAGATATGTCCCTTATATGTGTGGTATATTCCACATAGCACTGTGATTTCCAGGTATGTCAGTGGCAGAGCAGTATAGAGTAATGTGGTAAACCAGTGACAGACGTTTGTTTATAGGTTGATAGGTTGATATGAGGTTACTAGGCTATTGGCCCTGAAGCCCTTATAACCCTCACAGATGAGAGTGTAACCCATATTAAGACATGCCAATACCCAGAGCCCTTGTACAGCAAAGACCCAGGTGGAATCACAAGACTGTATTTTCTGTTTCCCATGCACTTATACAGGGAGCACTTCACAATGGGTATTGAGGCACTCGGCTTGATGTGGACAGTCAGTGTATTCCACAGATGGGGGAGTCTGTGGGACATGTATCTGTCACACCAACAAGCCATATTGATATCACAGACCAGGTTGATGTTGCACCTACAGATTGATTGAGTGGGCCTTGACTTCCAGATGTGCAACAGTCCCATCAAGGCAGGGTCTGGATTGCTTTGTATGCCAGACAGAGGTCACCTGTGAGGAGTCTGTATGGAACCGAGTAGAGGAACAGTGCTGTTAACCCATCTGTGTAGGGCAGGTGTTTGGGCTCCTGGATTCTCCCGGTGAGGAACCTCTATGGTCTTTCCAGCTGCTGCATGTGCTTTGTGAGATACAGGCCGAAGGGCGTGTTGTACAAAATAATTGGCCTTATAAGGTTAGAATACATGGATCTTATGTCCTCTTCGTCCCTGGAGGTGATACCCTTACTTTTGTGTTGGCCCATCTATGAAGCTTTCTGTACAACTGAAGCAACAATGTGCTCAGACTTCAAGTTGCTATCATCCTGGATGGCCAAATGCCTTACTACCGACTGTGTATGTGGAACATTGTTGTTAATGTGATAATATGTGGGGACGTCAGTCTCCCCAAAGGGGATGATGATGCATCTCCAGGCATTCAGCTTGAGTCCACATTTCTGGCAGCAGTCTTTTGTTTTGGTGAGACCTTGTTTTAGGATGGCCACATATCTTTTGGTATTGATGACTGTCCCAGCTTGCAGTCATCTGCCAACTTGGTCAGCCGTAGGCCAGTATTTTTGGCTTGCACCTCTGGGAAGTATATCTCATATACCAGAGGCCCCCAGACCGATCCCTGGGGTATACCACTCATTATGGGTGTACTACTTGACTTGGCTACCCCTATTATGATTATGTGGGTTATATCGATGAACCAGTTTGCTACCCATCTGGTAACATATGGATTGTTGCCTAGTTGATAGAGTTCATGTACTCTGGTCAAGTGTGGAATAGTGTGTGAGGCTTTGGCCGAGTCAAGGTGGCCAGAGTGCACCATCTTTCCATCATCCATGCCTTTGTTGGCTGTCTCAGGAAAGTCACCCAGAGTTCACTGACATACCTCCCATTGAGAAAGGCAGACTGTGTGGGGTCAAGTATTTGGAGTTTGCCAATGTCCCTATTAATGAGGTCCATGATAATCCATGATGATCCATAATGATAATACCTCAGATGGTTTGTGTTGCTATGTTATTATGAGGCTACATGTTGGCCCTATCTGTCAACCTGTCACAGACCGATATCTGTACAGGCCCATATATGACAGTCAGACACAGGCCCACACCTGGGGACAGGGTGTTAATAATAGTCTGCCAAACATAGACAGCTGGGAGACTGGTTTGGTATAAGCTTGCTTTTTTTTATGGGTATGATGTCTGCTTCTCCACTGTCTGCCATTTATGTTTTGACATGAACCTTTCTTGTTTGGCACATAGTTTGGCAGGAAAATGCAATGTTAGGACAAGCAGAAGAGATATACGAGGCATACTTGTGGTTCTTCTGTGAAAGCCTGTCATTCCAGGGGTATGGATGGTGGCCAGTGACTTTTTGTCAGTGCTGACCAGTAAGGTGGCAGCCATTTAACACCTTGCAGTACACTTACTTTTAGGTACCTGCTGTCTTACTAGGCACTGTGTAAGTTACTCAAGCTGTGTACTGTCCATATGTGTGTCCCCCTGTCCCTGACTTGTCCAGCTTTCCTGCAGTGACAGATATTGACTTCTGGACAGTGTGTACAACTCCTACCATAGGTGTACCTGCATGTAAAGTTGTTGGCACAGAAAGTCTTGGAACATGGACCCTGTCAACCACAATACTGTACCTAGACCACTAAGCTACAACAGCCAAGAGTAAGTGCTGTCCACTTCCTGACAGTATTAACCACGCATATACATAGCTCATCGACCCTGCATATTGTGGACATACGACAAGTTATCAAGTTGATTGGGACAGCCCTGAGAATGTGTGGCTGCTGTTATTACCCTACAAACAGACATACTGCATTTCTATGGGGACACGGGTGTGTTGGGGGGGGGCATACCAGTAAACTGTACACATTTGCACAGACTGTGCAGATGTTGGCTTTACTTTTTGGTTCCATTTAGCATAGTGTTGTGCCTGTCTTGGAGAATACTGATATATCACTAAAGACCGAAGGTTAGAATGTAATGGCAGACATTTGAGTTTCAGACTTCCTACCCTTCAAAGAATTCATGCAGCTGCAAGACCTGCTGTGATATCACTGTGTAAGTCTGTGAGAGGAATATTTCATCATTGTCTCATTTTGTGGGCTTTTGCCAGATATTTCTTTATGGTTTTCTATGGCTGACTTGCTAGGAGAGGCTGAGGGGTGAGTATGGGCCCCCAACATTGACATCCATGCATGTGACCTATGACCACCCCAGTTTATTAGTCCCCCACATACACTGCAGTGACTTTTGTCACCTAAGGGACTACTGCATACTCTGGGGAAGTCAGTATTGGGTGGACATTTCATGTTGTCCCACATATCTGTCCATTGTCTGCTGTTATCCCGGTAGGCCACCCCATTCCTTTGCATACATGCAGCGATATCTTAGATATGCTACCAAAACATACTACTCCATTCATCTATTGTTAAGAAGAGGGACTTACCATGTGCATGTGGCAGTTGTGAGGACGGTGCTTGAGGGCTGACTCTGTCAGATGCATGCAGTACACAGTCTGTACATGGTAAGGTACAGGTAGTGTGATGAGAGTGGCATCCATTTTACTGTGTGTTTGAGCTGGAGAGAGGTGTCAGTCCCTGGATCTATAGGGTATCAGTGTATGTGCTTTGCATTTCTCTTTGCCAAGGCCAGGGCATACTTGGCACACCTCCATCTGCCTACAGGGGTAGGCTCAGGGGCTTCCTCCTCCGAGTCCCACTGTGCTTGTGGAAACCTTGGCATTGGTGGAGGGCTGTGTGCCCCTTCCCTGTGATGTTCCTGCCACAGCTGTTTCTGCAGGATTATATTGTGTAGCATGGCACATACTATGGACATCTATGCACATGTGGTTGGAGAGTACTGCAAGGCTCCACCAGATATGTCAAGGCAGAGGAACTGTGACTTGACCATCCCAAACACATACTCTATAATGTTCCTAGTTTGTGCATGTGCCTAATTATGGCATTCTTCAGTAGGAGTATGTGGATTTCTGATGGATGTCATCATCCAAAGTTCCAGTGCATAGCCAGCATCCCGCATGAAATGGCCATATGGGATGTCCCTCCCTGGCAAATGCCTGGTACAGCTGTGAGGCATGCCAGATGTGGGAGTAGTGATAGCTGCCAGGGCTGCCAGCACACACATTCATGATAATTCCCTGGGCATTGCACACAACCTGACAGCTGATGGAGGGGAAGCTCTTGCAGTTTATGTAGACCATACCCTGTTCACTGGGTGGTGATTTGTTGTAGATGTGCCTGCAGTCTGTCACACCCAGTACCTCCAGGTGTTCTGCTACATTGTGGAAGAGATGCATATTGCTGGTCCTCTCCTCTCGGGTGTTGGGAAGTAAATGTGCTTACTGGCATGTGGTAGCATGGCATCCAGGAACTGGTGGAGTACCCTGGATGCAGACGTCTGTGAGATCCCCATCATATCCCCAGTAGGTGTTTGGAAAGTACCTGTAGCTTGTATTCTTAAGGTTACACATACCTTGGTATCCACTGAGATGGGTTCCCCTCTGAGTTACTGAAGTATGTCACTGTCCACCCTGTAGTGCTCTACTATCTCCAGATCATGTAGCACCTGGTAGGTTACCCTGGGTCTGAACACTCTTTTCCTCCTCCTCTGTCTCGGGTGATTGCCAACATTATCCTCCTCAATGCCCTCAGCCTGTAGCACATACTGATTTATCAAAGCAACAGCAGCCCCTAACATTTTATTGGTTCAAATTCTCCCGCGTGTGTACACCAATGGGGCAGAGTTTGTGGGAAAAACCAGACTGAAAGGTGTTTGCACACTTTGTACTGTTGTGCTGCAGATGCTGCCTGTATGATTGGCTGGCTATGATACATTCTACCTGCCTGCTATTTTATTTGTACTTGATTGCTTTTATTCTGCTATTTCCCCCTTTTTTTCCCTTCCCATTTCTGCCCCTTTTAAGCCCCGAGGCATGCCATGCAATCCTGGTGCCCAAATGTAAACAGTTCTGCTATTTCAGGGTGTTTTTTTATTTTTTTTTAGACTCAGTGTGTGCTGAGCAAACCCATTTAGCTAAAAGTAAACACTTTGAAGCAGAAATGGCCCTCCCCTGGATGAGACCACATTCTTCATTTCATGAAATAGGTCAGTACAGCCTCAGACACAACACCTTGCTTAGCTGTGCTTAGCTAAGCTCAAATGGGAGCCATGTAGCTCCAATGTGCTTCCACCAAGCATTACACACCTCCTTTTCATGTCAGCTGCTTCTTCTGCTTACACCACTGCCTTATAGCTCCTACACAATTAGGTGCAGCCAGAGAATGGTCTCCCATTTAGTGATTTGGTAAAATTTGCTCATTTGCATACCCAACTGCCTTAGTCCCTGGTTATACCACAACACCACAGCCTTACTCCTTAGCAACCAGTGTTACCTGTTATTGTTTTGATTCTGCATGCCATACACTATAATGGCAAAATGCAGACTTCACTTAAAATTGTCTTTTCACTTTTTATTTATTTTTGGCACAATCCCATTTGCGCACCACTGCCCTATGCTTAAATTACTCAAATCAGCCAAAAAAATTGATTTTCATATTTTTGCAACTCTTTTAAATACCAATGACCATATTTTTGGCCATTGGCATGCCTAATGGTTATAATACATGCTTTACTTTGAGCTGTCATGCCTCTATTTTGATTTTTGCAAAAATGTACTCGGTTACTAACCAAATACATTTCTGCACCTCACACTGTTCTTGCACAGATGCCTGCCTGCTTACTGAATCACTAATTTACCTCATTTGCATGTTTTTCACCAGCAAATGAGGTAATTAGCATAATTCAATGGTGTCCATGCAAGAATAGTGCTCGCAGGCTCATGCACGCTCCCCGGATTGCTCGGTGGCCATATTCTGTCCAGGAGCTGCGGCACTATTCCTGTCTGAAATAAATGGCTTATTGAATCCCAGGGATCATGTCTAAAGTTTCTAAAGTTGTAGCCAACCAAAATAAGTTTTGCATTTATAGTCACAGAATAATTATAATAATTCATGGTAGTGGGTTGTACGACGTGGTGGAATTTACTTAGCTCTGATTACAGCACTTGAAAACTTTATCTGACAGGCTCCTGGAATCACATAGTTACAACAGTTGATGAAGACGCACTGAGACAGAAGCTCAGGATCAGCTGAGTGTAGCATTATAAGAAAAATCCAAGGTGTCAAGTATGTGAGAACCAGTGGCGTTCTAAAAAGCTGTCTGCAGCTAAAGCCAAGCAAACTGAGTTTTATTTAATTAAAACAGGTTACTAGTACTGTTACAGCTTTTTTGCTGAGTAGTAGCTGTGTTTTGTGCTACTGGCTTCTGGCAAGCAACAGCAAGATGGTTGCCAACCTATCTAGTTTTGACAGTAAAGAAAGTCTATCTGACATTCCAATTTGACCCCCAGTTGTCAATGGTGGGAAATTGTTCTTGGAAGTGCCTGCAACTCTCTCTGTCTGTCTCTTCCTGCTAGGGGATATGTACCTTCCCCACTTCTGCTTAAAATAGTCCCCTGGATTCAACAAAATCTGTGCAAGAATAACACTATTCTTGCATGAAGTGGTTCGTGTTCATGTTGCACAGCAGCTCGCCTTGAATATTCAAGATGGAGCTCTGTTGTACTTCCTATACAGACATGAACCATGAATGAGTGCAGGGGGTGTGCCCAAGCAGTGCACAGATACTGAACATGCCCCCCTGCACTCAGAAAGTGCTGTATGGCACTTTCTAAGCCAAACTGGCATAATATTAGAGCATTACTCTACTATTATGCCAGTATTTCAGTGTTCGAGGACACTGAAATGAGATAATGATCATTTCAGTGTCTATGGACACTGAAAAAAAACTGGCATGAAGAAAACGATACAGGAGGTGTGTAACAGGTTCTGTGATGCACCGCCTGCATTGCTAAAGTGCCATATGACACTTCTGCAACCTGCTAAAGCAGGAAATGTGTGAAAATGCACACATAACAGGGATAAATCCCTCAAAAGGGACAAAATACACATATAGCCCTCACAAACATATGAAGTTGATAGGGAACAGGTCATGCATTAGCATGAATTATGGAAGGGTAGAAGTCTGAAAGCAAATGTATGCCAATATCCCCTTACAACAGTGCATGTTGACAAAGGCACAAATGATGGGGGGAATAAATAATAAATTAGGGACATGTCTGAAAAATTGCCCTAACACACTTAGAAAGTTGATAGAAAACAGGATATGTATTAGCAGGAATCCCTGAAGGATAGAAGGCTGAAAGTCAAATTAATGCTATTATTTCATGATTGCAGTCCTAAATGAGTTGTCAGAACACCACAAGACTCACTTATATAACATAATAATATAATAATAATATAAACTTTTTTCTAGCCTATGGAATGTTTAAGCGTAGCTAAGCAGGTGTGCACGTTATGGCTGCCCACTTAGCATAGCTTAAACATCCCCTAGGAGATAAATGCAAATATACAGGTGAAACTTCCAGGCTGAGATAGTGTAGTGGTTAGGGTCCTGGATTTACATGTAGGTGTTCACAGTTTGAGTACCAAAACAGGCAACTTATACAGTATAGTCACACACAAATATAATTTAATGAACGCACATAGGGGGAATTCATGGAAAGTAAACATAAAATTATAATATGTCAGTAATGATGAATCAATCTCACAATCCTGATACTTTATAAAATGAAATGTGAGCAATGCTAAGTAGTGCTCAGCTATGCTAACCTGGTATAAGTATTGCTTAAATGTAAATGCTAAGCAGTAAGTAGCCCAACTAAGTGGATTTGTGCATTGGTAAGCAGTGCTCAACATCTATCCCTTTAAGAACTGCCAACCATAGCTAAGCATGTTTGCATGCTGCTTAGCTTAGCTCAGCATATAGAGAATGGCTTCAGTGATGGCAAGGGGTGGGAATTTGGCTCTATTTAAACCTTTCAGGTGGGAATACAGCCATAACCAGTTGTAGCTCATCCTTGCAGACTCTATGGCTGGTGTAGGAGTGGGTTCGCGCTTTCAGGCACACCACTGGGGCATTCAGGAGTCCAGGGTCATGGTTGGACTCCTAGTGAAATACCATGAGGAGACACTACTGCAGGGCCAGTACCAGGGCTCCCAATACAAAGCGGATGCCTGGGACCATCTCGCACATGATCTCAACAGTGCTACTGGCATCCTTTGAACTGGTGAGCAGGTCCAGCACCATTTAGCTGACCTCAAGTGTAGGAAGAGGGAGCTCTTGGAACAGTGGACCAAAGATGCACAGGCACAAAATGTATCAGAAGTGCATAAGTATCAGTATCAATTATTGTTCACCAAAGTCTAGTCTGTGTATGTGATTGATAGGTATGCATAAATATTTATTTATCTCCTGTACAGCTGCAGATGAGTGGGCTGTGAACATAGATGCCCATGCTAGCAGGTTGCTAAGGCCGTGGTGGGAGGCTGGTGAGTACAAATCTAGCTGGCAAATAAATAGAAAGGAGTAGAATGTCAACTGCCAGTAGGTTAAAATGCGTATTGTGTGTAATGAATAAACAAGATGTTAGCAGAGTAATACTGATGCACAGGATATCTATCAATAAAAGTGCCAGTACTCTTCAGTAAAACTAAACCCCCCAGACTGTTGTGTTTACTTTGGTATGTGGTGGTATGATTCTAAATGTGTACAGGTTCTGCACAGCAACTATGGCTCTGACAGCATGAATTAATTGAGGCTCATCTGACAAAGATTGTGGAGCTGGAAAACAGGAGATCGCCTATATGAAATGTTCCATGCACCAAGATCTGATCCCTGAATAGTAATTTGTAAATTCATATACTGTATCATTTACAGCAGTGCTTAGTGTTAACCATTGCTTTCCAGATTGTTATATGTCAAAGTATTAATACACAATACAAGAACTATCTGCAATGCATGAATGTCAAAATTACAAGGTCAGATTGTCCAACCAAGAGATTATTAGGCAGAAAACAGTCAAGCAACAAACAGCAGTTTCTCAATAGCTAATTGTGTTGAAACACAACCTTGTTGGACCTTTTTGCACAAACAGGCACAGTTTGAATCCCGGGAGTGGTAGTAAGCTGTATGCATAATTACAACCAAGAATATGTGACTATGTGTAGAAACAGTCAGATAGTGTTAACAGAAATTTTCCCCACAGGTCTGCAAGGTAAAGAAATGTTTATATTAGTTGTAAGAAGGCTGTACTAATACACTGTGTACAACACTTCCACTGTCCAAACCCAAGGCTGCAAAAGACAGCAAGATAAGTAAATACATCAAGCAGTTTCTTCCGATAAATGTCCCTCAAGTGTCACGCTGTCATGGCTAGTGGCCACAGCTGCCAATGCCCAGGGTGTCAGATAGAAATCCAGTTAAAGTATGGCAGCAGCAGCACACAGACACACACACACACACACACACACACACACACACACACACACACACACACACACACACACACACACACACACACACACACACACACACACACACACACACACACACACACACACACACACACACACACACACACACACACACACACACACACACACACACACACACACACACACACACACACACACACACACACACTCGCAAACACACAGCATGAGTGCAGGGCACCCCTGTCAGTGTCACATATGTAACCTTGAATATATGATTATGTGTAGAAACAGTCAGGTAGTGTTAACAGATATTCCCTCCACAGGTCTGCCAGGTAAGGAAATGTATATATTAGCTTTAAGAATGCTTTAGTAATACACTTTGTACAAACATTCCACTGCCCAACCCCAGGCCATAGGTAGATGTAAATTGAGGTCATACCTGGAGAGTAATGAGTAGAGTAATTATCAGTACAGTTGTGAACAATTGAAGACTATACAGTAGTTAATTCACATCTTTCTTTTTCTCCCCCATCCTATCTGCACCAATAATTCAGGTTCCTATCAGTATTTTGAATGTTGAAAACACCAAATTTAATTTAATCGAACTGAAATGTTCAAAATCTCAGAAGAGCGAACTGACTGAACATCGATTTCTTTCCCAGGGAAAGAAATGGGTGGGCCATCATTGGAGTTTGCGATTTCCTCCATTGTGGTGCAGTCTCGGAGTTGGTATATTTAAGTAGGGGGTGTGGGGGGCACAGCCCCCCATGTTGTGGGGTGTGGGAGCAAAGTCCCCCACTTTTGTCAGTGTTTAAAGTATTGACCTTTTTTTTTTTGCATGGAACACTATTTCTTTCCCTGTAAAAGAAATCGATGTTCCGTCAATTCGCTATTTTTAGATTTCGAACATTTCAGTTTGATTAAATTGCATTCAGCATTTTCAGCATTTGATATGCTGATATAGACCCAATAATTCATACACATAATCAACGGGTATGTTTTTCTCCAAAACTACCATTGGGACATGTGTCCTATTGTTCTACAAATATTGAATCATTTGATTATTAATGTTCCCCATTCAAATACTATCATTGGTGGCTTGTTGCTATCAATGTAACCGGCATGCTGTTATGATGCCTACTGTTGTTCTATTTATGCATGTGTTCTGTTTGCTATGCAACTGTTCCGAGTCTGTTGTTTTGGGTTAATTGGAACACCCATGCATGCTGTTAAAACTAATTTTGAAATGTCTTGTTCATGACTAACCAACATATTTTGTAAAACCTCAGCACCATAGCATGTCTGGGAAGGCAGATCCCGGTGGATCCACATGTCTCGCCTCATCTAGCTGTGGCACTGGGTCCCAGCACATCTGGGACATAATCCGGGACCTCCTCATCTGCTGGTCTTGCACCACCTTTGGGTGGAACTGCCTCAGGGGATGGGGCAAGTCCCCCCCGGGAGCGGGTGTGAACAGGAAACTGTCACCTGTAGCCAGGTCCAGGGTTTGGTGCGTAGCATCATCCAAAAGAAGTTTGATGACTAGCTGTACCAGATTGAGGGATGCCTGGCACATCTTGAGGATCAGCCTGGCCCTCCTGTCCAGCCCCAGCACAACCACCTTTGGGGCTGTGAAGGTGCAGTGGTGATAGCCCATGGGTGGGGACCTCAGTCCCACTGTATCCATTTGGGGACTCATGGGCATCTGATTCCCAACCACCCTCCCCATCCAAGATGTTTACCCCCTACATGTGTCATATACCTCCCCTGTCTGCTGTCTTCTCTATCTTGTCTGTCTTCCTACCCAACTTACCTCCCCAAATATACCTACTATCATTCCCCAACTTCCCACTCTCACCTTAAAAAAGGGGCATCTGTTCCCTCCAAAAAAATTTACGCCCCATACATAGCTGTCCATTTCACACACACATGTCCACTGAACACATGTAATGTGGTCCAGTTGGCTTGACAACACATTACTGTTGTCCTCACCCCTCTCTCAGGGGTTTAGTTGTCCAAATTCACCTCCAAATTCTGTAGAAATTCACAGCTGTTATTGTAGAAGAAATGGACAGCTATGGACTTTTCCTACTCCTATCCTACACATTTCTAGCTACCTTTCATACTGTACTTCCCCCTGTGTGTCCCTTTTTTCACCACTTACCTATCACCCCTTTTTCTTTTATAGAAATTAATGTGGGGGTAAGCGAGAATAAGCAGTGTTAAGTGAAGCTAAAATCGATTAACCGTAGGTTGGCATTGCTTTCCATCATGCAAACCCATGCACACCCACTTACAACTGCTTAAAAGTGCCTTAATCATTCTGTATCCATCAGACCTTGTTCTGCCCAGAAACAAAATGGTCAGCTCTGCCAAGTCTCAAACCCAGAATGCTGTGCTCTACAAACATAGAAACATACCACTACACCATCTGAGCTATGAAAGCTTGCAATGCTTTAACAAAAATGTCATGCATTCTGGTCATTTAATATTAAGGAAAAAAATCATCAGTCCCAAGCCTCAAACCCATGATCCTGTACACTATAGTTAGACAACTGCCAAACAAACTGTAGAACCTCAAAGCACAGCATGACACAGCCACTACAGGGTCCAAATAACTATTTCACAAGGTTTAGCACTTTCTTCCCTCCTGTAGGGACTTCTTCAGAACAATGCATCAGATACCACCCAACCTTTATATAGTAAACATCACACCCATTAACTAATTAAGTAACTAAATAATTAACCAAAAAACTATTAAAGCTATCCACTAAAAATACATAGATAAATACATTTGTACAAATGTTAAAAACACTAAAATAGTTTAACCTACAATATTATTAAACTTCAAGACACATGTAATGGCAGTAGTTTCATTAATTCCTGGAAACTCAATGACATTTAGCCATAACTGCCATTTGAGTTCAGATATATCCAGTACAAGGTCTATAATTCTACCCTGAACATCTTTAGTTACTTGCTGTATAACTAAGAATTTAAACTTGTGATCCCTATGTGAATGGATGTGTCTACTTAATGCATTGGTTAATTTACCATGCCTAATGTCTAGAAGGTGTTCAGCTATCCTATTTTGGAATTGCATGCATGTTTTTCCTACGTAAAACACAGGACATGATTGGCACTTGGCCACATATACCACATTTTGGCTATTGCAGTTGAAATGACCATCGGGGATACTATTCAGTCTAAACCATTCTGTAGTTTCTAAAATGTGTGGGCAAAACTAACACATATCACACTTAAAATTGCCCTTAATCCTGTGTTGATGTCCACCCAACCTATAAGTACCAGCTTCCAATATGTTTTTCATTGAACGATACTTCTTAAATACCACCTTGGGCAAGGTCCATATTCCCTATTCCCTATTCCCTATATTATTGTCACTTCTCAAAATTTCCCAGTTCTTGAGAACAATATCCGCAACCTCAGATGCATCGAAGTTAAAGATAGTAATGAAGCTAGTCGAATAGTTATTTACTTTTGTAACTTTCCTGGACTGCATACTAAATTTCTATCCCTTACCATTTGATAGTAAAGTTTGGTAAAATCCAGATTCACATTTAACAATTATCTTCTGTTGGATTTTATTTAACAGGTCAATAGAGTACCCGCTCTTTAAAAATAACTGCTTAATAAATAATAGTTCATCTAAAAACTCCTTATCCATGGTAACCATACTGGCAGCCCATCTGCCCTTTCACAATGGATTTTTTGTGATGACCACAATGCCAGTTATTAAATTCCAAATAGATGGCTAATGTTAATTTTTTATCAACTTTATTGTAACTCAAATCCACATCAAGATATGTGATATGTATGTCACTATAGTTGTGAGTCAACTTCAAAAACTCTTCTGGATTAACATATTCAAGAAAGAATTGGAGTTGACTCTCCATTCCTTTCCAAATGATAAACAAATCATCCAAAAACTGAGTACAGTATAAAATTTTACTATAGAAAGGACCATTTTATTATGTGTACCTGCTCCCAATATGACATGACATAGTTCGAAAATATTGGGGAGCACACCGCCCCCATTACCACACCTGTTATTTGTTTATAGTACTGTCCGTCAAAGTATATAAAATTATTTTTAAGTACCAACTCCATTAACAAAACAAACTTGTTTGTCTCATCCTGGTCGAAAAGACCAGTTTTCAAGAGTTGATTTTCGAGCCACTCACATCCTTTTTGGTGCAAAATCACAGAAAACAGGTTACATACATTAGTGGTGACCATAATAATTTCACCATTGATTTTAACTTTGTCCATACCTTCCAAATATTGCCACGAATTCTTGGTAATATATGTAAATACTTTTAATCCCCTCTGGAGATGAAAATCCAAAAATGTGCTTATAAAATGGGTCTTGGATCTTTTCTCATCCACTATTGGTCTGAATTTAGGATTATTAAGTCCTTTATGGATTTTGGGAATGCCAAATATATTTGATATCATTGGAAATGTTTTTATCATATTGGCATATTCATCCTCTTTAATTTGCCCTTGGTATAGCATGTCTTCAAGAAACAAATCTAGTTTTTGGTATGCTATATGTATCTCATTGAGGGAAACCTCTTCATAAGTACCATCTGTTAATATAGTATTCATTCTTTCAAATAGTCACTCCTATCCATAATAACCACATCACTTCCTTTGTCTGGTTTCATGATGTGAATATTTAAGTCCTCAGCCAACCCCTTTAACAAAATCCATTCATCACTAGTAAGGTTAGAGGCATACTCTTTAAGATTATTCTGTTTAAGTTTTCGCCTAATCTCCATTTCACCAATTTTTTCATTTATTTTAACTTAATTATTCATGGGGGGATTAACTATACTTGTTTTTTTAAGCCTGTTAATCTGTATATCTGCATTAGCATCAGTATCATTAAACCACATTTTCAAATTGAGCTTCTGGGTAAAACACTTAACTTCAGTTAAGGTGCCAGCTATATTTTCCCTTCGTCTAGCTACATAGGTAAACCCCTTAGCTAAAAGGTTAGCATGTTTGACCCCTATATCTTTGGTAGAGTAATTATAGACCCTGAAATCCTGGACATCGTTTAAAATTACTTTAGGTTCAAAAATATTTAACGTTTCATCTACTATGAGCCCAACATTATCAGAAACCCCCTGCAAATTTATATTATCATGTAAATATGCATTAAAAACACTAAGAACATCAAAATCCTGTTCAGTGTTATCATTTGAGTTGTTAGTTGTAGCAGCATAACTAATGGAACTACTAACTTCATTTGAACTTAAAACAACATTATCATTATACATTCTACAAAAAATTGCAGAGTTTAAAACCATATTCAGTTTAGCAGCATGAGCCAAACACTCACACAACTTTTCAATATTAACACTGGAATCACTACCATTAGTACATTCTTCCCTTATTGGATAAACGGATAACAACAAATCACTTAAAATAGGTGCATTATCTTGTGTTGTATTTGCTTCAGTGCCATCACCCATAAAACTCAAAACCATAGATGTATCAACATTACTTAAACAATGAGTTCCGTTCACATTTAAACCTTCAAAAACATTAGCGTCCGCTTTATTTGATGCATTTACTTTATAAAAAACATTTAAGACACAATTGCTATTTTCATTAAAGCCCATACTATCATGAACAGAATAACGTTTAGTCCAAAAAACGTCCAGTGGTAATTTTATATTCTTAGCATTCCTGCCATGAGGACAGGACATAGCACCAGTTTGCGGTGCTTCTTTAAAGTTAATACCAACATTTGTTTGAGATGCCGAGTCACTATTAGATCACTCTGCATGAATTGAATTATTCAAAGCACAAGAAAATGGACCATTCACAGCTTCATTAAATATACCAATGTCACTATTTTCAAAGTTCAACAGAAAAAATGGGCACAGGATCTTGTAGCATTAATGCCTCGATACATACAGAAAACGAGGCATTCATGCTACATAAAGATGAAACATTACTAATCTCATTCACTGTATCCACTCCAACATTAACTAAAGTCTTTTTACATTGTTCATGCCCATTAGTGATTTCACTGGTATCATTGTAAACACTTACATGTTTAAATGGTGAAGCCTGCCTAATTAACTAGTTATTCTGCCTCCAACTCCTACTCCTACTCCTGGTTTTTGGCCTCACACCCTGGGCAGCGAAATCCCTGTAATTGCTCTCTGGGAAGTTGAATTACTGGTCTCTCCCATTTAATATTTCAGATCTTCTGACTCCTTCACTGCCCTGGTTTTGAAACTTAATAATTTCGTTGATGCTGTTTATCAGCTCTGGCGTCTGACGTCATCTCCTCACCGCTCCGTAAATCACCATTGGTTCTTTCATCTTCACTGGCCCGGGAACCTCCTGAAAGAGAATAAACTTTATTTTTGGCATATTCATTGATGTCTCTTTTCAGTTTATTCATTTTTCTTTGAAGGAGGAGAGGAGAAAACATACTTGATCTCATCATCACGAACATGGGATCACAATGTTCAACACCGGAAGTATACCCCTCACTGGTGAGATCAGATCATAAACTAATCTCGCTGGAGGTCCTCATCCCGCCCCCACCTGAAACAAAAAAGACCACAGTGAAAAACTTCTCAAAAGCCGACTTCACACTTCTAAAAACTAGTGTGGTCTCCTTTAAGGCCCCTGAGCCAGTGGTAAACATTACTCAAACCGCTGAATCACTTACAAATGCCTTCTACCAGCACCTACAGGACTGCATGGATCAGGCAATCCCAAACAAAACTAAGACTCTTTGTACCAAAGGCAAGCGTCCAGTCTGGTGGACCCCAGCCATAAACAAGCTCTACAACAAAAGGAGGAAGCTACTACAAGATAGAGCAAAATCCTTGAAAGGTAAGACACCCTTGATCATTATAAGTAAAAAACTAAGAGCTCCCATAAAATCATCCAAGGCAAATTTTGAGAGAAAAATCGCCAAGGATTCAAAAGACAATCATAAGGCCTTCTTTAGCTATGTTAGAAACCTAGGAGGAAATTCCCAGATATGCTCAGAATTAGTTCAAAATGATGTGAGGATTACTGAACCTACACACATTGCCAACATACTGGCTGACAGGTTCAGTGCAAACTTCTCCCCCTCCCCAAAAGGAGAGATATCTATACCAGAGGATTGTATTCCCCCAAACATCTCCAACGCCCAGGTGAGAACTGCTCTCTCCAAAGCAAAAAACACAGCATCCATGGGACCGGATGGTGTCCCCGGCTGTGTGCTCCATGAACTCAATGAGGAATTAAACCCGCAGTTAGGACAGCTGTTTAATCTTAGCCTCACCTCAGGATACGTACCCAAGGAGTGGCGCACGGCGACTGTGGTCCCACTTCACAAGGGCGGTGCCTCCACCGACCCTGGAAATTACCGTCCCATTAGCTTGGCAAGCCTTATCTGCAAAGCCATGGAGAGGATTATAATGGAACTCATAAATAAAGACATAGGGAACTTGCAGACTTTGGATCCAACCCAGTTTGGCTTTGTCAAAGGCAGATCATGCCTTTTAAACTTGGTTGACTTTTTCGAGACAGTCACCAAGGCCATTGATGAGGGAAAGGCAGTCCATACAGCCTACCTTGACCTGGCAAAGGCCTTTGACACAATACCCCACTCAGGTATCATCAAAAAACTCATCAGCTTGAATGTAAACCCATACATCACAAGATGGGTTGCAAACTGGCTAAGTGACAGAACCCACAGGGTCAGAGTTGCTGGAGCCATGTCAGACTCAAAGCCTGTCACAAGTGGTGTCCCACAGGGCTCAGTCCTGGGTCCACTCTTGTTCGGCATCTACTTTTCTGAAGTACAAGCAAACACAGGAGGGTTATGGCTGACAAAGTTTGCAGATGACTGCAAACTGGGCACCATAGTCGAAAACACATCTGACACAGATATCCTTCAGAAGGGCCTCACAGAAACGGATAACTGGTGCCAGAGCCATGGCCTAAAGTTAAATGCCAAGAAATGCATAGTCATACCCTTGGGGAAAAACAAGGTTACCCGTAGCTACCATATAGGTGGCAATCCACTGAGCACAGAAGAAGTCATCAGGGATATGGGGACCCAGGTTGACAGTAGCCTTCGTTTGACACTCATGTTGCTAAAGTAGTTAGGAAAACCTTCTACATTGCCCACCTGATCATGAAGGGATTCACATCTAGATCAAGGGAGGTCATCGCCCCTGTACTCATCACTCATTAGACCTATGATTGAGTACAATGCCCCATTCAGAATGTATCTGACCAGACACCTGCAGCAGCTGGAAAGGCCCCAAAAGTTCCTCACCAAAAGGATAAAGGGTCTCAAAAATATGTCTTATGCTGCCCGACTGAAAGAACTCCAGCTCTATTCAGTCTCATACCGCTTGCTCAGAGGTGACCTGTGCCTGACATATAAGGCCATGTCAAACCCTGATTTGATGAATATGCTTCACCTCAAAAATCTAGATCCCTCAGAACCACAAGGGCGGGAGACTTAAACCTTGACACGGTTATTAATAGAACATGCTGGAGGGACAGATTCATCACCCAGAGACTCCCTATGCTGTGGAACAAAATTCCGGTACATGTGAGGCAGAGCACCTCGCTGGCCTTGTTCAAGAGGAATCTTGACCAATGGATGGGGGATCGCAGATATACCCCAGGGATTACTTCAGTGTCACTGCTTGACAGAGGCACAGCAAAATAATAGGCATAGTTTTATTCAAACTAAAGGGGTGGCGAAAGCCAAATAACTATGGGCTAGGCTTATAAATGCCCTTGGGCAGATAGCCTAGTATGAACCTATGAACCTATGAACCTATGAAGGGGTAGGGGACGTTTATTTAGCTACCTGCAAAGATTGCAACAGTTACTATATAGGGAAAACTAATAGAATGCTCTTTGAGAGTATCATGAGTATCTTTATGCCATAAAAAAGTGTGATGCTACAAATGCTTTAGCTAAACATGTGTTAGAATCAGACTTGCAACATAGTTTTGTTTTTAAAGTAATGGAGGTAGTGTTTAACAATCAGAGAGGTGGTAATTTAAAGAATTATACTGAACTGAGAGAACTTCAGTGGACTTTGAGGTTTGGTGCTGAAAGAAAATCTGGCCTCAATGACAGGGTTTCTTTAAAACTCATTCTAATATCAAGGGATTTAGTTAAGTGATAATTGCTCATTTTAATAATTGATGACTGCTGTTTTACTATATAAATGTGTTTTGCTGTGATGTTATTTGTCTGAAGAAGCACTTTAATGTGAAAGCACTCACCATTTGTTGTCAAGGTTTGTTTTTATTAAAAGAATTGTGCTACAGCTTTGTCTTCTGGGATTCCTTATACTTTTTTACTTGAAGAATTTTGTTTTTTGGTCTCCTAGTCCAGCCTTTTGTAGGTATATTGAACTTTGTGTATTGCTGCTTTTCCTCCTTGGGGGACATGACTGAAAGTACTAATGGAATTGCTGCTATTGACTCTGCTCTGAGCAATGTTGGTAAGCATTCTGGCAATGATTGTTTAAACAGATTGCTATGGATGGAAGTGAATCCATTATTGAACATTAGCTTTTTTAACAGTTCTAATTCAAGTGTTTTGAACAATGCCCAAGTTTCTTTACCCTCACTGGCAGATCTAAAACTTTTGGAGAATGACCTCTACAAATTAAAATGCTTCCAGTGCCAGAGGCTACATATGGAAGCTTGTTTGCAACATTGAGTGATTCCCAGAGGACTGAGGGTCATGCTTATGCCTTCCTATGGGGACAGCTATAGTGAACTACTTACTAAATGGCAACATTTGAACCTGGAACACAGCTATGCCTACATTCGCCTCTTAATAGAATTTTTTACACCTATTGAGAGTGAGCTACTAACAGCAATAGATGAGTGGAAGCAACGTTTGCTGAATAGCTGTGATCATGAAGCATGTCTATTTGCTATTGATGAGATAGTAGATAATGTGTCTGCCTATGAGATGTGTCTTAAGACGCAAAAAATTAAGAAACTGAATCGGGACATCTTAGTCTTTACAAATGGGTATGTATTTATGTTGCCTAGACAGAATGCCACTGATGTACCAGCCACTAATGCAACAGCTCAGCCAGCTAGAGAAGCATCAACTGATGTAACAACAGACTGTTCAGCCACCCCTTCTGGGTTGGCAGTTGGTAGTAGTGGAACTGCATCTGCTTCTAATCAAGGAATGACAAGAACAAAGTCCCAGCCAGACGGGATTTGTAAACAGCCCTCTTTACCAGATGTGAGGAGGAAGAATGCTTCTACAACACAGGTTTTTGGGAAACTACAGTTACCGCTTCCTGTGAAGTGGTTGAGAACAGGAGAATGAGAATGAGATGTATCGCCAAACAGAGGGAGGAAGAGGGGACACCAGTATTCGGAGACTACGCATACTCTGAAACAGTTTTGGAACAGGACAATAAGTCCTTCCTTCTGAATCTTTCAAATAAGGTACTGTCTGAAACTGAGTCAACATTATTACAACATGGCCTTAATTTTATACCAACCAAGAAGTCTGAATTATCAGATGTTTTGGTTAATCTAAGACTTTTTGTCAGAAATGTAGCACTTAAGATGTATTTCTGTGATAGTGCTTCTGAACTTTCTATGTCATTACCTTTCAAAAAGCAAAGTGTTTTTCAACCTCCGCTTAATGCAGTTCTTGAAGTTTTTATTAACAAATGTGAGCAGGATTTATTTAAATTGTTTAGCAACAAGGATGTTGTAGATTTGACTAGTAACAGGGGACATGTGCTTTACAATTTGAGCAAATCAGAATGGAGAGCTTTGTAAACGTTACAGGATGATGTTAATATTACAATTAAAATGGCTGACAAAGGGGGAAGTGATTGTTATTTTAGATCGAGTGTTCTATGTTAATTCATTGATGGAAATAGTATCTGATGACAATGTCTATGAAAAGGTTGAACAAGATTTAATTTGGGACTTGCAATGTACAATATTTTTTACAATACGTGATTGTGTACAGAATTTTCTTATTACTGATAGCCTGTCACAATGTCTTAATGTGGAACATCCAGTTGTTCCAGTTTTTCAAGGACTCCCTAAAATCCACAAAGATATGGCAAAACCTCCTTTTGGACCTATAGTGTCAGGAAGGAAATGGTTGACTGAACCATTTTCTATATATGTCGATAAACAACTTCACCCAGTACTTTTGAAAGCTAAAACAGTGCTGAATGACACAAGGCAGTTGTTAAAAGAATTGTATGCTCTTGTACATGATAATAGAGAGGTTGCCTCTCAATGTCTGCTAGTGACTTTAGATGTTGAATCCCTGTTTACCTGCATCCCTAATACTGATGGCATCACTATGGTTAAATAATACTTGTTAAAACACAATGGTTATGATTTGAACCACATTGATCTTTTATGTTTGTTTTTGGAAGTTATTCTTGAAAATAATCTGTTTATGTTCCAGAATAAATATTATTTACAGAAAAAGGGCATAGCTATGGGCACGTCATGTGCTAATAGCTACGCTAATATGGTATTGTCTCATTGGCAAAAACACTATGTTTTTAGTACTCATTACAATACTTCAGTTATATTTTTACAGAAGGTTTGTTGATGATGTCATACTTTTTTGGAAGGGTGACAACTGACAGTTGAATGAGTTCTTGGACTATTTGAATAATACTACCTCCTTTCTAAGGTTCACCTCTTCTGTATCTTTGGAAGAAGTAGTTCTCTTTGCTGTTAAGATTAATAAGGAAGCTACAGGTAATTTTACAACTAGGCTATTTAGAAAATCTTGTAGACAGAACACATTATTACAGCATAATAGCATGCATCTGACTCATGTATATAGGAATGTTTTGAAGGGACAAGGGATGAGGATGTCAAGATTGAATAACACTGAAGAAGGTTTTCTAGCAAATTAGGGTACACTTTCGAATGAGTTCTTGACTAGAGGCTATATCAATGTAGAATGGACACAATGACAAAAGAAGTCATGAATCTTAGGACCGAGAGGGCTAAGCCATACTTTTCTGAAGATGGTGACTATTTTGATAGGGGGCCATGTCCACAGAGAGGTGGACGTATCCTCCTGACTTTGTCATTTGCTAGTGACATTAAGCAAGTCAATGATGTTATCTATTCTAATGGGGGCCTTCTTACCTCAGACTCTTGTATTAAAGACTTGATAGTTGAGAAACCCCTTATTAGTTATAAAAATAAAAATCTTTGAAACAACGTCTCTGTTATAGAGACAATTACAATGAGTTCCCCTGATTACAGTCTTTTATAGGGACTCATCCCTGTGGCAGTTGTAGATATTGTGTTCATATAGATGGTACTAATGAATTCATACACCCTGTCTCTGGACAAACTTTTTTCTTTAAAGTTAATGCTAATTGTAAGACCAAAAACCTGGTTTATTTAGCTACATGCAAAGATTGCAACAGTTACTATATAGAGAAAACTAATAGATTAAATAAGATTTGTGAGCATCTTTATACCATAAAAAAGTGTGATGCTACAAATGCTTTAGCTAAACATGTGTTAGAATCGGACTTGCAACATAGTTTTGTTTCTAAAGTAATGGAGGTAGTGTTTAACAATCACAGAGTTGGTGATTTAAAGAATTATACTGAACAGAGAAAACTTCAGTGGATTTTGAGGTTTGGTGCTGAAAGGAAACCTGGCCTCAATGACAGGGTTTCTTTAAAACCCATTCTAAAATCAAGGGATTTAGTTAAATGATAATTGCTCATTTTAATAATTGATGACTGCTGTTTTACTATATAAATGTGTTTTGCTGTCATGTTATTTGCCTGAAGAAGCACTTCTGTGCAAAAGCGCTCACCATTTGTTGTCAAGGTTTGTTTTTATTAAAAGAATTGTGCTATAGTTTTGTCTTCTGGGATTCCTTCTACTTTTTTACTCGATATATAGAAATATATATAAAATATATTTTATAAGAATGAACTGTGAGCAATGGTTAGCAATGCTCAGCTATGCTTAGCAGGTTTAAGCATTGCTCAAATGTGAATGCTAAGCAGCAGGTAGTTCAGCTAAGTGGATTTGCACACTGGTAAATGTCTCTAAGTGAAGCCAACACGGATTAAGCATCTGTGCATTTAAACATGTGTTGGCATCACTAAACGTCATACAAACCCATGCAAACCCACTTAAAACTACTTTAATCACTCAGTTTCCATCAGCCACTGTTCTGTCTAGCAATAAAATAATCAGCCCTGCCAAGTATCAAACCCAGGGCCCTGCACACCATATTCAGAGCACTGTGCCACTACACCATTTGAGTTGTAAAATCTGCTGATGCTTTTTCAAACATATCATGCAGTAGAGTCATTCAACAGTAGGAAAAAGATTCCATAGAATCAGTTAGGCTTTGTATTTATACATATACACGTATATATGTATGGAGATGCATATATATGGAAAATATATACATAATATAAACAGAGATATGCACATACAATATATACATATACATAACTATATATATATATATATATATATATATATATATATATATATATATATATATATATATATATATATATCCTCATAACATGTAGTGGAGTCATACCTCACAACCATACCTCTCAACCTCTTAGTGCAAGAAATCTGGCCAAAGGCTGTCCAACTGGCGGGACAATGGGCCCAAACTAGGGACATATTTTAAATATTGCTCTTATAAATGTAGAATGTTACCAGAGTGACAGGGTTTGTTTCAGCATACATGTTTGGAAGGATCTAAGTTCTGAAACTGAAATGCATGTAATCATTTACTGTCAGAACTCCACAGATCATCACAGTGATTTACCTGGGATATAAAAATAATGAATGTGTGGAACAGAACAGAAATATGAGCAATAAACCTGGACATACTGCAACAATCTGGACAGTTGAGAGGTAGGCTCAGAACCCCTTAATACAATGAATCTCGACCAAACCTGACAAAGTGGGGTGAGAAAGGCATGAAAATAGGGACATATCTAAAATACTGTAGTAGATAAGCTGACACAGTTGCTGCAGTAAAACCCTCATGTCTGTCCTCAGATATATTGACTGAAATAGCACATGCCCAACACTCAGTTACTTCTCATTAGTTAGTGAATGAAATCCTCACATCATCCCACTGATGTGTCAGAAATACACAACACTTATGGGGGCCAGACAACAGTGCATCCTACAATTATCTGGACATAACTTCACATTAGGGAAATGACACTCAGCTGCTAAGCATGTCACCAAGCACTGTCCAAACTACAGTCAGACCGACACAACACTAACCTAAATCCACTAGGTAAATTACACATGTATTGGCAAATAGATCAGGCACTACAGGGATGTAAAAGCACTGAAAAACAGACACCATTGTGAAAGTGCATACCCACAACCAATTCCACCACAGTCACAGTAACATACCGGTAAGCCACAGGAACAGTGCAGTATAAGGACTGTGCAAACAAAAACATCTCAACATGTTTACCACTCACACACTCCCCCTATATATACTGGCCCAATTCACAGTGTAGTATGATGCCTGACCATGGTATGGGACATGTCTCAGTCTGCCCCTACAAACATATACAACCGATTGACCACCAAAAACAGAAGTAGAATGCACAGGGAGATAGAAAAGGAGCCATAACACATACATCCACCCCCCCTACACAGGTCAAATAACATTGACACACTACACTGATACACAGTCCTGACAGTCTGTCAACAATTGCCAGAAATACACAGACCTCTCAACTGTATAGAGTCCCACAGAATGTCCAGGCTTTCCCCTCATATATAAAGCCTCTTCCACATAACATGTCTGGCAGTCTGGTACATCACTGGGATGATATCAGGAATGTAAGCACTAAATAATCATATACCATACCTATCAACCTCTTACTGCATAACATCTGGACAAAACCTGACATAATTGTGGGACAGAGGTCCCAAAACACGGGCATATTTTAAATATTGCTGTTATTTATTTTTATTTATTTATTTGCAGTTGGTTTACCAGGATAGTCCATTGGGCCAAAATGAACCCATTTTCAATGGAGTCCTGGGGAGAAAAGCTCCAGACAATTGATGTTATAGTAGGTTATTAGAGATGATTATACATTGTAACAATTCAAGCAGGAAATACATATTATAAACACACATTACAATTAAGTTGACAACTGATGAAACTTGTATCATATACACATTATAAGGGGTGTTACAAAGTTAAAATGAGAAGTCGGTACAAGTTAAGAGTCAGCATTCTTGTAGATACCCTGAAAGTCAGTATTCTTGCAGATACCCTAAAATTAATGAGAGTGCAAGAGTTAGGAGAAATGATAAAGTGAAGTTGCAGGAGAAGGAAAGGAACTTGAAAATTCTAGTGTTAGTTATATGGGGTGGAAGCAAGAGCATTCCCACTGTGATACTAGGTATGAATGAAGAGATTTTTTGAAATTTAAATGGTTAGAGGTGGTACGAATGGATGGAGGTAGGGAGTTCCAGAGGCGTGCAAGGCCATACGATAGAAGATTTTTGCCTGGGGGACGAGTAGGTTTATATACTTCTAGTAGATTTTGGTTGTTGGACCTTAATACTCTATCAGGTAGGTGCAGTTTAAAGACAGAGAACAGGGATGGACAGAGGGAGGGGTTGAAAATGAGCTTATGTGCGAGGGATAGTTGAGTATAGGTGAGACGTTTGGGTAGTTCTAGCCATTTTAATTGTTGGAGAGAGGAACAATGGTGGGTAGAGGACTTTTGGCTGGTAGCAAACTTGGCAATTTTGTTGTAACAAGAGGAAAGCTGTATTTTCAATGATGTTTGCAGATTAGTTAGAAGAGGAGCTCCATAGAGAAGGGAAGGAATAAGAAAGGAAGTGGAGAGAGTGATTTTAGTGGCAGTTGTAAGGTAGTACTTTTGCCGATAGAGCATACCTAGTTTTTGATGTTTTTTTTTTATATTTAGTTGTAGATGGGAGTTGAATTTTAGTTGGTTATCAATTTGGACTCCAAGTAATTTGGTCTCTGACACCATCTCCAGTGGAATGTTATTTTGACTAGTAATAGAGAAGGTGTTTATATTGATAGAGTTGACTTTAGAGGGGGTGAATACCATTAATTTGGTTTTAGAGGCATTCAGTGCCAGGTGATTACTATTCATCCATTGCTCAGTGGTTGAAAAAGCATCCTGGGTTAGTTTTTGGAGGGTAGGGATAGATGTGGCAGAGCAGATAATGGTTGAATCGTCTGCATATTGGATGATGTTGGAGAGAGGGATAGCATTAAGGAAATCATTTATAAATATGTTGAAGAGGAGGGGTCCTAATATGGAGCCTTGGGGAACTCCGGTTGGGGTATTAAGAAATGAGGAGGTTGTCTTTTTCCATTTTACTGCTTGATATCTATTGGTTAAGTAGCTGGAGAACCAGTTCAATGATGAGGGAGATAGGCTAAGTTTTGCAAGTTTGGTTAAAAGCAGCCTATGTGAGATGGTATCAAAGGCTTTAGAGAGGTCGAGTAGAAGGGTAGAGACAATAAGGCCCAAGTCCCGGGCTTTATTTACAGTTTCAAGGAAGGAGAGGAGTGCTGTCATAGTGCTGTGATTAGGTCTGAATCCATGTTGTGTGGGAGTTAGCAGGTGGTTATCTAAGAGATATGGAAAAAGTTGTAGTTGAATACATTTTTCGAGGAGTTTAGCAATGGGGGAGAGGATAGTGATGTGGCGAAAGTTATTAACACTGTTATTGGTGCCACCCTTATGTAAAGGTATGATGAAGGCTTTTTTCCAGATTTGGGGAACTATGCCTTTTTGGATAGAGCAGTTGATTAGTATGCTAATGGGGTAGGCAGTTGCTTCAGCAGATATGTTAAGAAAATAGGAAGGGATGTTATCAGGAGCGTTAGTGCTAGGTTTTAGTTTCTGAAGGAGTTTTTGTATAGTAGAAGTGGGTATAGGTTTTAGTGTGAATGGTGGGGAGTGTGGAGAGGGGGTATTAGGGGGTGAAGAAGATGAGGAGGAAGTGAGAGTAGGAGAAGAGGTATAGGGTACAGAGTTAGTAGATGTGAGTGGGGGAGTGGTAATAGTGCAGGGTGGGGTGTTGTTGGGGAGGATGGGGATGAGTTGGAGAAAGTGTTGTTAGAGAAAGAAGAGGTTAATTCTAAAAAGGAATCAATGAAAAAAGAGTTGAATTGAGTAGCTAAGTCTGCATCTGGGGCATTATGGTCTGGGGTGGGGGTCACATGTTTACTAGGATTAAGTAGAGTGGAGACACTTTTCCAGAATTTCTGAGGATTTGTTTTGTTATTGTTTTGGAGTATGGAGAAGTAATTTTGTCGATCATAGATGATGAGCTTTTTTACCCTGTTTCTAAGTGTTTTGTATTCATTATGGATGAGGAGGGACTTATTTTTCTGGTAGTGTGCCCAGACTTTATCTCTTTGCCGCATTGTTGCTAGTGTGTTTTTGGTAAGCCAAGGGGCAGTTTTAATTTTTATTCTCTTTGTTCTTAGTGGAGCAAGGAAGTCTAGTATTTTTAAGAAAGTTGTATTAAAGTGGGCAACTGTATTATCTAAAGGTAATGTTTTTAGACAGTTCCAGTTTATTGCCTTTAGGGAGTTAACAAAAGTTGATGGGTTGAAGTTTTTTTGGTTACATAAGGTAATATAGTTGTGGGTGTGATCTAGTAGTAAGGGGAGTCGGTGGGTGAAGATGGGTAGGTGGTCACTAAGGGGATCGGGGAGAGTACCATTGTCTGAAAAATAATGGGGATGAGAGACTAAGATCCAGTCCAGGATACTGCCGCTGGAGAGGTTTTTTGAGGGGTGTGTTACAGAGGTGATTAGTTGCGAAAAATTATATAGGTTGATGTTGAGTGGGTGTGTGGGAGACTGAATTGAGGCCCAATTAATATTCACATCACCTAAGATTATTGCTTCATTGCTAATGTTGTTGGTGAGCCAGGAGAGGATGTCTTCGAGTGTGGAAATATTATCCCCTGGGGGGATATAGAGGGAAACTATACGTATGTGTTTGTGTTTGTTAATTTGAAGTAGTGTTATGAGTAGTTATAAACTGAGAAAGTTGCTGGTATAATAGGGTTAGCTGTAACATATATTTTCTGAGGGATATGAGTTCAGAAACACAAATTGATGTTAGGAGTTACTGACTGCAATCCCTAGAGCATGCTACTGATTTTCCTAAGACAAAAATGTATAAAGAAAACACCAAACATAGGAGTCCAAACTCTGGCCATTCCATGGATAGCCCTACAGTTGAGAGTTATGTCAAACACATAACATTGTCAGAGTTAAAATCATGCAGAAACTCCATGTCCACACAAACCCTGTTAGACTAACATTAATCCAAATGTATAACAGCAATACTTACATTCTGTCCCTATGTCTGGAACATTCTCCCTATTTTGTTAACCTATCTCCACAGTTTTGGTTGTAAGAGGTATTTCCAAATACCCTCTGTGATAATGTTGTTCACATACCTCCATGAAGTCCTTCTTACTGGCAAGGAAAAGGGCCAATGTCCACAGGAAGTACTCAATTATAGGAGTGTGTTGCCATGCCATTGGCTATATGAATAACAACATAGCTGTTCCGCATGCAGTTAGCAAGTGGGAGACACCAATTGGTGCAAAGGCTATCAGCTGCTCATGATCATTACCTACAAAAGGCAAGCTGCTGCCTATGCAAAACAAACGTATATCGTACATCTGTCTCAGAGAGAGAGAGAGAGAAACTGTGAAAAAAAACAGCAGGATATAACCACCTACACTTGGGGGAAAACAGGTATGTCAAACAAGTAAGCATGTAATGGAATGAAGTAGGGGGTATGTTGTTGTTGTGTCTTTCGGCTTTTCCCGGTTAGGTGTCACCACAGTGGAAACTCCGGTCCATTAATGATTGGTAGTTGATTTTTACGTGCCGAGTTACCAGCCCTGACACACAACCTTCAATGAAGGTACGCCCATTCATGCATGTCTCTATGCAGAAGACGATGTAGCTGAGAATCGAACCGGACAGCGTCTGACTGTGAGGCGACAACGGTACCGCAGCACCACCACCGTGGATGTAAGAATGGGAAATAGGAGGTTTAACATATAAGTCTCAACAAGACTTGCTGTATTGATATATTACTGATCAGAACTGATGGCCATAGCATCTGGGTCTGTCTGCAGTGACATAGATCATAGGTCAGGCCCCTGAGTTACCCCAGGAAAAGATGGCTCACATATGACTACTACTGGAGTGTGTGTGTTGAACAATACTGACTGTAACAATGCTAGGCCAGCTACTGGGATGTCATACTGTCATACATATCCATATCTTACTTGTGAATACAACTATAATATACTTGTTTGTCTCAGAAATGTGAGAGACCTATACATGGCATTTGCATAGTAAAGTACTGTTGCAGATGTGTGTGTTGAACTGCATGTGATATACTGAGCTCATGCCATGTAACTGTCCAGCGTTATGCACACTGACCATATGTGTGCCTCATATTTTAGAGATTTACTCATAGGGTTGTGTTATGTCTGGCAAATCCTTGGAAAATCTGTGAAGACTGAGATTACATCTCATTCTTTTTCCTCTGGTTGTTCCCGTTAGGGGATGCCACAATGGATCATCTGTTGTCATTTTTGCCTGCCCTCTACATCTTACTCTGTCACACCAACCACCTGCATTTCCTCTCTCTCCACTTCCAGAACCTTATATGAAGCCTTCCTCTTTTCCTCTTACCTGGCAGCTACATCCTTACCATCTTTTTCCCAATATACTCAGCACATGTCCAAACCAATGTAATCTTGCCTCTCTGGCTTTGTCTCAAAAACCATCCAACATGGGCTGACCCTGTCATATACACATCACTAATCCTGTGCACCCTCATCACACCCAGTGCAAATGCTAACATCTGTAACTCCAGACAGCTCTGACTGCTGCCTTTTTGTCAATGCCACTGTCTCCAACCCATATAACATAGCTGGTCTCACTAGCCTCTTGTAGACCTTCCCTTTGACTTTTACTGGCAGTCGTCTGTCACAAATCACTCCAGCCACTCTTCTCTACCCTTTCCATCCTGCCTGTACTCTGTTCTTCACCTGTTCTCCACAGTCATCATTACTCTGAAATGCTGAACCCAATCATTTCAACACATCCACCTTTGCCAACTCTACTCCCTGCATCCTCAACATTCCACTATCCTCCTTCTCATTCACACACACAGATATTCTGTCATAATCCTACTGACCTTAATTCCTCTCCTCTCTAGAGCATATCACCACCTCACCAGGTTCTCCTAAATCTGTTCACTACTCTCAATACAGTTCACAATGTCATCTGAAAACAACATGGTCAACAGGGACTCCTGTATGATCTTGTCAGTCAACCTGCCCATCACCATTGCAAATAAGAAAGGGCTCACAGCTGATCCCTGACGTCATCCCACCTCCACCTTAAATGCATCCATCACTCCCACTGCAGACCTCACCGCTGACACACCACCCTTGTATATATCCTGTAACACTCCTGCATATATCTCTGCCACTCATGACTTCCTCATACAATACCACAACTCCTCTATAGACAACCTGTCATATGCTTTCTCTAAGTCCAGAAAGACAGAAAGCAACTCATGACCTCCTCTGTATTTTTCCATCAACACTCAGAGCAAACATTGCATCTGTAGTGCTCTTTCCTGGCATGACCATATTGCTGACCACTACTCATCACCTCCCTGCTTAACCTAGCTGCCACTACTCTTTCCCATAAATTCATGCTGTGACTGATCAATGTTATCCCTCCATAGTTACTACAGCTCTGCATACCAACCATATTCTTAAAATGGTACCGAAACACTTTCTCTCCAGTCCTCATGCAACCTCTCACTTTCGAAGATATTATTAAACAATCTGGTTAAAAACACCACTGCCATTTCCCCTAAACACCTTCAGGCTTCCACTGGTATGTCATGCGGACCAACAGGCTTTCCAGTATTCATCCTCTTCATAGCTATACTTACTTCCTCCTTGGTAAGCCGTTGCACTTTCTGATTCACCATACTCACATCATCCAACCTTCTCTCTCTCATTCTCTTCATTCATCAGCCTCTCAAAGTACTCTGTCCATCTGCTCAACACACTCCCCTTGCTTGTGAGTACATTTCCCTCATTATCCTTTATCACCCTTATCTGCTGCACATCTTTCCTAGCTCAGTCCCTCTGTCTAGCCAATCGGTACAAGTCCTATCATCCTTCCTTAGTGTCCAACCTGTTATACAACTCTTCATATGCCTCATCCTTAGCCTTTGTCGCATCTCTCTTTGCCATGCACTTCATCTCCTTATACTCCTGTCTACTTTCCTCATCTCTCTGACAATCCCACTCCTTCTTCCCTAACCTCTTTCTCTGTATACTGTCCTGTACTTCCTCAGTCCACCACCAGGTCTCCGTGTACTCCTTCCTCCATCCACGTGTCACACCAAGCACCTTTCTAGTGATCTCCCTTACTAGCTCTGCTGTACATACCTAGATATTTGGTAAATCTCCGCTGCCACTCAGTGCCTGTCTTAACTCTTTTCTGAACTTTACCTCACAGTCAGCATTTTCCATTTCCCACCATTTGATTCTTGGTGCTGCCCTCACACTCCTCCTCTTCTTGATCACCAACGTTATCTTACAGACCAACATTCTATGCTGCATAAATAGACTTTCCCCTGTCACCACTTTACAGTCTCCAATCTCCTTCAAACTGGCCCTCCTACATTGGATATATTCCGCCTGTGTGCATCTTTCTCCACTCTTGTATGTCACCATATGCTCCTCCCTCGTGTTATAGTACGTATTCACCACAGCGATGTCCATCCTTTTTGCAAAATCCACTACCATCTCACTGTCTGCATTCCTTTGCATAACACCATACATACCCATCACTTCCTCATCCCCTCTGTTCCCTTCACTAACATGCCCATTGAAATATACTACAATCACCCCTTGGGTACAGTCCTCACCACATCATCCAACTGACTTTACATTTGTCTTTCTTATCCATCACATGACCAACTTGCATAGCATAGCCACTAACAACAGTCATCATTACACCACCAGTTTCCAGCTTCATAAACATCGCTCTATCAGACACTCATTTCATCCTCCAAAAACACTCTTGGCATACTGTTCCTTCAGGATAACCCCTAACCCCTTTCTCCTCCCATCCACACCATGATAGCACAATTGTGACCTGCCTCTCATACATCTAGCCATACTCCCCTTCCATCTGGTCTCTTGCACACACAATATATCAACCTTCCCCTGGCCATCATATCAGCTAACTCTATCCCTATACTAGTCATACTGCCAACATTAAAAGTACTTACCTTCACTACCACACTCCTAGCCTTTCTCCTCTCTTCCTGTCATATGAGTGTTGTACATCCTCCAGAGTATGCCTGTCAATGCAACGGCTACTGTGGTATCGAATGACTCAAGTGTGTTACAGCAATATTAAGACAGTGTCACTAATTTTGTCCCATTGCTACCCATGTATGTGCGGTGTCCTACAGATATAATGCTCTAACAGGTTGAGAGGGATGACTGGGCAGTAACAGTTTGAATACAGTGTGCCATACTGACATAGAACAGAAATGTACATCAGGTATTACCTGTGCACATGTCAGTATGAGTAAGTGTATATGGCAACCTCATAACAACAGACATGGGATGCAAAGTGTCAGTTAAATAAGCTGTACATGTTGTACACGTTGTAATCTTAGTTAGTGTGCATCCAACAAAGTGACATTTCTACAGCTACTGGTTGTTGCATTGCCCTGACACAGCCATGGGTACTATAATAAGCATGATTATCAGTTTGAAATTGGAGAAGTGTTCAACTGTGTTATGACTTTATGTCCATGCCTTCTACAAACAGCTATATAAATGCCTACAGAGCTGTTTGGACTCAGTAAAACCTTACTTGTAAAACCTGCCTCCACCAAAGTAGAGTAATCACCTTTGCTGGACAGCAGCAATGCACAAACTACAGACTTGGTCTCTATATTGGCTGCAGAGCAAAGTAGGAGCAGGCACCAAACTGGCATCTAGTCAGCCGCTGTCTGAACAAGCATATAAGGTCACAGGTGGATTACTGTAAGGCTAACTATGAGTACAAATTGGCCACATAAACCAGGGTAAATCACAAGGCCATCTTCCCCTGTGGCTGCAATCTCAGAGGCAACAAACCAACCCAACCTGCAATGGTGGTCAATCAGACCACATACACACACAACATAGCTATTGCCAACCTGCTGTAGATAGGGTTAAGAAAAACATCACCCCCCTGGCTCAGCATCACTATAGGTGGATATGCACAGCACCTGCACCCCTCCCCTCATCACTAGTGAGCAGGTACATATTGCCTACTGAAAGGCAACAAACGTAAGTATTCATGGGACATTATAACATCCCTGTCCACATCCTACATGAACTCAAGCATGTCCTCCCAGCTCCATTACACACTGTAGTCACACCAAGCCTCGGCAGCATCCACAACCCATCTGCATGGAAGATGGCCAATGTCACCCCTCTATACAGACCTGAATGAGAAATAGAGGATTATGCAAGTAACTGGCCCTCATTGGGGGCAATATGACACATCAGGACCAGGAGTGCAATGCAAGCTGATACTGTGCTGATAGATTACAGGGGTATGGTGTGGTTGTGAGTGGTGGCTACTGATATTCAATGTACATATGCAGGTTCTGTACATACTGTTGCCAAATGTATGAGGTCCTGTGATGTGTTTCCCTGTTTATGTCTTCCAGGTGCAATGTCACATCACCAAAGAGCAACATTTTCAGAGTCTGAGACAACCATAATCATAGAAGCCATACTACACAACCATGCAATAATATTTGGCTGGAGTCAGCAATATCTGCAAGAGAGGATCACACTGTGGGGTGACCTTGTCCACAGGGTAAACTATGTCGGCCTACATGCATGTACATACAAGCAGGTTCAGCATCATGCAACCGACCTCATACGACATGGCTGGCAAAGGGCTGCTGCTATGGCCAGAGACTACACAGCAAGAGTTGGGGGCACAGTCATGCAGCCCCCTGGACACCCATGAAGAGCTCCTCACCAACCTTGGGGTACCCATCCCAGTACAACATCAGGATGCAGACCCCCACATGCTGGAGGTGGGTGGCATCCAGACAATGGACGAGAAACATGCAGGTAAGACCCCAGTGGCACTTCCTAGATTAGTATAGCAAACATACTCGTATCTGTAGTGTATCTACATGCATGTATCAGGTCAGATTTCAGTTGTGGATGGGGTGCACATCTATGGTGAAGGACAGCAAATTGTGTAGTATTGGGGGTTGAACTGTAAATGTGCAGACATGCTGCATCCATCCTGTACCAATACCACATGTGAATCTGCTGACAATACCTCTCTCCCACAGCTACCTAGGTCCCTCTAGTCTGCATGTAGGACAGCAGCCTAAAGCTGGTGAGTATGGAATTGTTCTGTTGTGGCTTGCCAATACCCCAGGCATGTGAAGGGCATGCAATTTACTATGCACACAACTGTCACTCATAGCCATATTGCTTTAGGTACATGTTCACTTGTGGTTGGGTAAACTGCATTGCATCACAGTGGACACCACAGTGGCCTATCTGAAGAGAATGTAAAATTCCTGTAGCATACCTCACAACCTGTCAGTGCAAGACTTCTGTACAGAGACCATCAAAATGGGGGGGACAAATGGCCTAAGGTAGGGACATGTGTGAAACATTACTCTTATACAGTGGATATAAACAGTGTACATACCCCTATTAAGATGCCAGGTGTTTGTGATATATACAAATTGAGACCACAATAGGTCAGTCCACACCTTTTCCAACCTTTAATGTGACCCATAACATGAACAATTCACTTGTAAAACCAACCATTCTATTGGGTGCCAAATATGGAGTATACAAACCTTATAATAAGCTGGATGCATATGTGTGCACACACTTCAAATAATATTTTATTTCAGCAGCTTGTGGTTTACTGACAGCATTCAGTCTGCTTGGGTACACACCTGCTATCAAGTAAAGGCATTCTGAGTAACACCAAATAACAGTCTGCTGTCCACGTAGGATATTCATGACATTTGCTCAGTTGCCTGCAACAGCAACAGCCATGGCTTGCAGACAGCTTACAAAGCAGCAAAGGGATCTCATATTTGAAAGGTATCACTCAGCAGTAGGGTACAACAACATTACCACAGCATTGCATACACCATGGAACAGAGTGGAGTCAGTCATCAAAAGGTGGATTGAATATGGGACAACAGTGCTGTTGAAAAGAACCTGACGTCCCTCCAAAACTGATGAAAGGACATGTCCAAACCTAGTCAGGAGGCTGCCAGGAGACATACAGCAACACTGAGGCAGTTGCAGGAATCTCATGCAAGTACTGGTCTTGTGTACTACATGTGAGCATAATCTCCCATATTCTGCATAAGTCTGGCCTATGGGGTAGGGTCAGAAGATGGAAGCATTTCCCCACATCAAAAAACCTTCAGGGGTGGCTACAACTTGCAATATAGCACATCACGTCTCCCAAAGGCATGTGTAAAAATGTGTCATGGTGTAACGAGACTATGGATCAACCTCACAGTCACAATACCAAAACGTACATGTGGTGCACAAGCAACACCTCTCTTCACCTGAAGACCACCATCCCCATGATCATGCTGGTGGCATTGGACTGCTGTGGGGATGCTGTTCTAAAGCCAGAAATGGGCCTGTAGTCACTGTGGTGGGAATTCTGAACAGTTCAGAATAACAATCACATCTGGCCCACATCCATCAGGTGTCTGCAAGAATGCTGAGGATGGGGAGGGGTGTGACACTTCAACATGACAAAGACCCGATGCATACATCCAAAGCTACCTAAGAATGGCTCCACCTGAACACACTCATGGTTATGGATTGGCCCAGCCAGAGCCTAGACCTAAACCCAATAGCAAAGCCCCAGTGTGACCTGACGAGGGCTGTGCACGTGAGCTGCCCTTGCAATCAAACAGAGTTGGGGGACCTTTGCAAAGAAGAGAGGCCAAATAATGCCAAGTCAAGATGTACCATGCTGAGAGACACCTTCCCAAGAAGTGTGAATGCTGTAAGTCACTTACAATGTTCTTCAACAAAGTATAATTTTAAGGGTGTGCACACTTATGCAACCACCATATAGTACATATTTCATTCATTATATTTTACACATAACACATTTGTTTGTTTATCGATTGTATTGCACAGGTCATATGTCACATGAAAGGTGGGTAATATATTTGAATGCATTATTGCGCTCTGAGTTGTGTACACTTATCCTATCCACTGCTGGTTGGTGGTGTAACAGGAATTGTGTGACCATACATTTGCTACTGGTTTGAAGGTCTGAAACTGAAATGTATGTCATTAATTAGTGACATCACTCCTCAGATCATCCCAGTTATGTATCAGACAAACACAGTGGTTATGAGAAACAGAGCAAACATAAGAGCCAGACATTTACACATCAGCAGGGATCTGTACAGTTGTGAGGTATGGTCTGTAGTACTTGCCACTGTGCTATACAGGTGAAAAGCAATGATGTGTAGATGGGTGCAGTCTGTGCTGAGGAAGGGCCATCACCTACTAACACTACTCATGTATCCCAGAGGGCTATATTGTTAGTTGCATGTAGTAAAACTGGCTGCAATGCATGATGTTGAGGGTCTTGTGTCATGCATATCTCCATTTGGGTAATGTGAGGTCTGTGTAAGAGATTTGTGCCACCTCACCTGTAAGTGTTGGTGTGTGTGTGTGTGTGTGTGTGTGTGTGTGTGTGTGTGTGTGTGTGTGTGTGTGTGTGTGTGTGCTCGCATGTCTGTACCAGTCAACCTCAAGGTGCAGGTATTAATGTATATATGTTGTCTTCCCTCACAGGTGGTGATGGGGTTCGGGGTCCCTCCTACTTGGAAGCTGATGTCATTGTCTCTGCAGACTCGTGACATTGATGATAGCGATAGTGAGGTACAGGTGCGGTTGTCAGTGGCTGAATCTGTGCCATTGGTTGGCATCCGACTGTTGTCCACACCATCCCCACACACAGTGACAGTGCCTACACATGCCCATCATCAGTGGCCACAGATGATGGACAGTTGGCAGGTGGTGGCATGGAACAGGCTAGTGTGGTGACTATGGCAGGTGTGAGTGTAGATACTGGACACAGCCAGAGTGTAGGCGAGGTCCCACACAGGCAGATGGACATGAGTGCTGGCAGAAGGATTACTGCTCATCAAGCTGCTGTCACAAGTGCCACAACAGGTGCCACCAGATGCATGTTTCGAGCTGTCATGGATGCACAGGCATGTAGTGAATGCCACAACAGACAAATACTCAGGGTGGTGGATGCAACTCTTTCTGATTTACATGGTGACATACATGACCTTGTTGAGGCCACACATCAAAATATTGAGGTCATGAATAGATGATGGGGTGAGACCTTGGCAATCCTTGACCATGGCATGTCTGTGCTAGAGCGTGTGGTGGGAGATGGCTCTCAGCCACGTGGATGTAGGTCAGCATCAACAACAGCTGAGAGTCTATGGGGCTGTGCACCTTTACACACCAGTAGTGGCAGTGACACCAGCACTACTGAAGGGGGTTTGCTGTCCACATCACATCACACTGGAGCAGGCCATGGGCACATGGTCCTGTCCGGTCCTGTCAGGGACATGGATCCAAGAGACAGTAATCACCATCAGGAAGCAGTACTGCATCTGGCCTTGGGCCTGGTGGTGCCAGTGAGACCCTTGGCAGGACCAGTTCACATGTCCGTAGCTTGATATGGTGAACTGAACACCCTGCCATGTACGGTCCACAGCGGTCCAAAATACCTCTGTGTAGGGCAGCCACATGGCATGACTGTGTGCATACATACACACACATCTGTATCACAGGCAGGTCACCTCCAGACACACACAGCACCTCTGCACAGCCCATCTATTGGATACCCCTCCAAACACACACACATGATGTCAACTGTACGGCCCAGCCTAGGCCTCTGGCAAACCCACACCACACCCTGTGCATATGATGATACCTGTGCCACATCACTGTCATCCATAACATTGATGCAGGGACATGCTAATATGGGTCTGATGCACAGGATGAATATAGTACAGTGTAGCTATGTAATCCTGTGTAAGGTGCTGTCTGCTTGCATTTGTTATGGGTACACATACAGGTGTATGTACCTTATTAGTCAGGATGCATTATTGCTGTTAGTACCACTGACTGAATGTAGTCTGACATGCTGTATTCTGTTTGTGTTTCAGGTGTCTGTGTGTCTGCAGGGTGTGGCTCTGCAGACATTCCCAAGAGGGAGTATGGCAGAGTGGGAATACACTAACCATGTCATAGGAAAGGTACAGCTTTATATGTACATGTACCAGGTGTGTATGCATGCAACAGTGTGTGAGGGACACTGTTGTCAGACAGTGTGACCTTGCATACATACCCCTTGTCATAGGCAGGTAGCCTTCAGACATGCCACCTCAGTGTTTTGTAGTACCACAGGCTCATACATACAGAACAGGTCACTACAGTACAGTCGGCAGGTCCCTCACAAGCATAGCCATTACATTAACTGCAACAGATTCACCTGTGAACACCTGCTGGTCATGCTATTCCTTTCCCATACACTCAACCCTGATACAGTTTATGAGGGCCTGCTTGATACTGTGTATGGCAGGTTTGTGGTATGTATTTCTGAGTTAACTCGGTAGAACAGGGAGACAAAATGGTATACCCTTTGTATGCTCACAGTAAGTATTGATGCAGGAAATGTGCATACAGTAACACAAACACAGTTGGCAATAGACAGATTAGTAAACCTACATATTCACTTTGATGTACTGTAGTACTACATACAAATGACATGCCCCGCATATATTATATGCATGGGACATAACACACTACCTCTTACAACATGTAATGTTCAAAATAACTTCATGGATGGTGAGTTAACCCACCAGAAATAGCATGCCGAGTCATGTATTGCTCCTACAAGCCTGGACAAGTGATAGGGTAGCAGACATTGTATCAGCATGATGTTTCAGTCAGGTATTATACCTGATAATGGCATGTGTGTCACTACACTCACTGTGGCCAATTTGGCTTCAATATCACATACATGGGCATTGTTAAGGGACACAGACCACATATAGATTGCAAACATCTGAATATTCCATAGACATCTGCACAGAGGACTGGTTTAACATGCTGCATGTGAGGTAGATGCAGTCACCATGCTATATAAAGTAGCGCCATTTGGAGGTGGTAAACAGGCGTGGATGGTACACACATCAAAATGGTATCAGCCAAACAGGATATGATCTACACCCAAACAAACACACAGTTACCAGTATTGAGATTAGAATCTCTACCTATCTAGTTATTATTATTATAATGTTACACAGTTATCAGATGCACCACGGAGCTGACATGATTTCACCTAGTCCCAAGGTACCTCTAAGGTGAATGACATCAGCAGGCCTAGTAAAGTAGGATGATGGGAAGTGTACAGGGTGGTACACAACTCAAAATGGTATAACCCATGGGTCTACTTTATTTAAACTAAAGCTGATTCCAGCGAATACAAATTCAGCGACAGATATAGATCGAAAGCAGTTAAAATCGAAACATAACTTCATCAAAAGTGAAAACATCGAAAATTTATAGTTGGCCCACAACTCGTTCCTAGTGTTCTGAACGTAAAGTAAAAATAACTCTTTCCTGAGCGTACTATAAATCCTTAAACCTTCATTTGTGAGACATAATCATTATTGTCACTGCTGAAGGTAAATTAGAAATAGTTCTCTCCTGAGCATACTTTAAGTCCTGAAACCTTCCTATTTTACACATAAACATTATTGTCACTCATTGTGTTGTAGGTGCACTAAAACAAAAAATGTTACATATTACTCTATTGATAAGTTCATAGAGAAATTAATGTAATTTAAATGTGACACAATGTAATATGAAAACCATAATATAGTGACACTAACTAAAAAGAGTTTGTTTAAACAGTATCTCATATCAATGACTTAATGTATAAGTGATATGAATGAAAAACAGTGTGTTTAAGTCTCTTTAGAAAACCTACAGTTTTAGTAGCATAGCTACTGTTTTCAGAAACTACTGTACTTCATATTCTTCCTGTTTCTCTAGTACAGCCTGCAAATGACTTTGCCGATTAACTGTTTTCCTTTTCTTAGGTGATGGTGGACAAGCTGTTAGTAGTTGCAAATGCAACTCATCTACCCTGTTTTGCTCCATGGCTAACACTTCAAGTATAGCAGGGATACCAGAGATACATCTGCCAAGCAGGAACCTAATTCTCCTATACCAACCCTCTACATAATTTTGAGTGCATGGTAAAGACTTTTCGTTTAGTGAGGATATGTTCCAGAATGAAACAGGATAAATCTGTGGAAACCGAGTAGGTGCCATTGTCCTAGTTACCTGCTTTCATGCACGACCTAACAGATATATATCTGAAAAGTAGTCTAACAATTCCTTGCCCTCAGTAGAAAAATCTTTAGATAACTCACAAAAAGCTGTAATAACATCACATTCTTTCAGAAAAGCTAACACTATACGTTTTTCTCTGACTGCTGAAATTCAACAGAGTTACCATATAGCTGTGCCAAACCCAAATATTGCACTTTACGCCAGATATTTTGGGTGAAATGAAATAGGCACCCTTTACTGGAAACATCTGCAAAATTGTACACAATACTTTTAATAGCAGCCTGTTTAAAGTCACATAGCAGATAGTTTAGTGATGGCTTCAAATGTGATTTATCTAGTAAAGAGAACACACAATCCCAACTGTAGCTACAAGATTTGAACAATTTTTTAGTCATTAGACAGTACAGAAGAGGTAGACATTTCTGATTACCACCCTGTGATACAAGTGCATGAACACTATATAACTGTCTACAAACTTTTCCTTTTGTAAGGAAAACACCGTCCATAAAACAAATGTATGTGTTGCACAAGTCTGTTAAATTCTGTTCTGTAGTGAAGACCAATACATGTAGATTACTATGTATATCTACTTTCCTCTCCTGTATAAACTTAAATTGTTTTAATGGGTATTCATCTATGGAAACTACACTTAGTGATGTACCTGCCTTCCTTTTCTTAAGTAGCTGTAACCACCTAATTCTATTTACCTTTTGTAACATTGAACTATGGGTAGGTAAAGCCACAGTACTTTCAAGGGATGTAGTAGCAACAACATTGTCTACTATTAAAGCTGGTGTACTCCTACATACGGTAGCTAATTCCCTTAATTTTTGACATGACTGATACCGCTCCATGTCTGTAGGGTCAAAAGCATGGTCGTGGGGTGTATATTTTAATAACATTTCCTCTGCACTGCCAGTTGTACTTATCACTCCACCCCTACATTTCAGTGTATGTTTTAAGTGACAACACCAATACTTTTTTGTTTTTCACTTCTTTTTCTAAGTTATAAAGATAACCATCCACTATCAACATTTACCTGTTTTGCTGAGATCTTACAGTTTTGTAAGCTTTACATAGCACACTAGGACACATGAACATTTTGTCAGCCATTAATAGTCCAACAGGATGTGGTATGCACAAATCATGTCCGAGAACTATCATTTTAAAACTGTTGCACATATGTTACAAATTAGGAATTTAGGTCTTAATTTGCTTTAATTGGTATTAATTTGTAGGGATCTGCACTATAACTTTACATATACGCTTTATATTTAGCCGCCGGTGCTACATATCATTAGCATTACGTGATCAAACGTACATCACAGTAAATTAGAATAATACGTGGGCCAACTAAAACAATTCGATTTAATTTTATTTCGAACTTTACGTTGTTCGACCATTGAACGCTTCGATGCTTATGTGTCACTGAATTTGTAGTAGCTGGAATCAACTTTCATTTAAATATAGTAGCTCCATAACCCACACAGTATTTGATTTTCAAACAAACAACAAACAGTTGCCAGTACTGAGCTTAGAACCCCTACCTATCTAGTTATTTTTACTATAGTGTTTTGCAGTTATCAGACATGCCACGACACTTACATGATTTTACCTTGTCCCAATGTACTTCTAAGGTGAATGACATAAGCAGGCCTAGTAAAGTAGGGTGACGGGAAGTTTACAGGTGGTACACAACTCAAAATGGTATAACCCACACAGTATATGATTGTCACACAAAAAGTTGCCAGTGTTGAGATTAGAACCCCTACATATCTAGTTATTTCTACTATAGTGTTACACATTTATCAGATGGGCCACAGAGCTTACATGATTTCACTAGTCCCAAGGTACTTCTAAGTTGAATGACATCAGCAAGGCTAGTAAAGTAGGGTGATGGGAAGTTTACAGGGTGGTACACAACTCAAAATGGGGTAGTGCACACAGTATATGATTCACAAACACACACACACACACACACACACACACACACACACACACACACACACACACACACACACACACACACACACACACACACACACACACACACACACACACACACACATTTACTTGCCAGTATTGAGATGAGAACCCCTGCCTATCTAGTTATTTATACTATAGTGTTATGCGGTTATCACACGAGCTACAGAACTTGCTGGGCTGACAATTGGCCAAAGGTCCTAATAAGGGGCATTACATCAGCAGAACTGATAAATTAGGGCAGTGAGTGGGAAACGTATCAAAATACTTATTCCTAAACACACACACACACACACACACACACACACACACACACACACACACACACACACACACACACATGTACTTGCCAGTATTGAGATGAGAACCCCTGCCTATCTAGTTATTTATACTATAGTGTTATGCGGTTATCACACGAGCTACAGAACTTGCTGGGCTGACAATTGGCCAAAGGTGCTAATAAGGGGCATTACATCAGCAGAACTGATAAATTAGGGCAGTGAGTGGGAAACGTATCAAAATACTTATTCCTAAACACACACACACACACACACACACACACACACACACACACACACACACACACACACACACACACACACACACACACCAGATCTGAGATTAGAACCCCTGCCTATCTAGTTATTTGTACTACAGTGTTATGCAGTTACTGCATGCACTACAGAGCTTACTGGACTGTCAACTGGCCAAAGGTGCTGATAACTGCACAGCTGAGGTAAATTATTACAGGTGCCAGAAAGTCTGCCTTCAGTTTTTCCCATAGATCTTGCTAGTTCTTTCTCTCTTGCTCTTCAAATAGCCTAATAGCTTTGCATTTCAACAGGTTTTTCTATCAATTATTCTAGCACACCTAAGAGCCATCAGCAGTAGTCGTTCCTCACGGAATTAGCTCCAGTACGTAGTAGCTATGACCACCCCTCCTGGGATGATTAAAGTGCATTTCTCTGTGCTTTTGCCCATTAACCTGATGCACTTGTGCATTCTGAGGCACTGTTGCAACTGCCTCAGGTACACAGACAATCCTCTCAAAACTCTAAGACTTGTGAGAGATGCCCCTATATCACCAAATTGGAAGATGTGCACTCTCCAGTTAAGACTGACTAGCTGTTCAAGAGGAGAAGGGTCAACACCTGAACCACACCACATGGAACACATACCCCTCCAGAACACCCACTATCACAGCTCTGACATACAAACAAAAAACACACACCTACCTTTACAGAGGCACTCAATAGACATTTATCCAAAATGCAGACCATCAAGTTAGACACCCATTCAATCACCACAACATATCACAAATGAAAGGACACATATCTCACCTACACAGTGTGCCCCTCAACCTAAGCCCCTAAGGCTAGCCACCTTGCTCAATACAGTAATTGTAGGTGACTCAATAGTGAGGCAGACAGGTGTCCCACTCACTAGGTTGAATATGGAGAAGGTAACAGTCAGCTGTCTATCAGGTGCCAGATTCCAACACATAACACACCCAGTCAGGTCACTCCACAACAACTACAAGTATCAATCTGTCATTGTCCATGTGTGTGTGTGAATGACCTGAGATGCTCCTCCCTTGACTACATGAAAAGAGACATGGTGGAGCACTGAGATTATATGGGTCAGGCAGGTATGACAGTAGCCCTGAGCAGTATACTGCTGTCACCCAGAATGATACCACAGTACAAACAACAAATGATTGACTTCAACAATTGGCATAAGTGTCTGGTGTCATTCTCAGGGGATCCAGTATCTGTCTGCTTGGGATGACATTATTTACAGACTGTGATGGCTTGCCAGAGATGGTCTGCATCTGTCACCCCTGGGTTTCCAGGTACTGGCTAAGTGTCTTGCAACCCCTGTAGTGCCTTTTTAGGTGGTGTTTCAAACAAAATGACCACCATAACAGCTATACATAAATGCAATCTGAGGGTCATGCTGCTCAACTCTAGACATCTAAATCTCAAGACTCAGTCACTCTAAGCACTCTTCAAAATGGAGAACATTGACATTTGTGCTGTAACGGAGACCTGGTTTACAGCAGCAGACAGCACCCCTGCACTACCAGCCTATAACTCATTCCACACCTGTTAGCTCTGAAACATGGACCACAGCTCCAAAGGTGGTGGTGTCTCCATATTCATAAAGGATATGCACACCTCCAGACTAGCATCCCAGCATAATGCATCTGAGATACTTCAGGTAAAACTGACATTGGGTAAGAGTGCAATCCATGTCATAGCCTGCTATAGGTCCCCATCCATGTCCCTAGCCTCTCAAGCCACATTCCTCAATACCCTGGAATCTATCAAGGTCCAACCCAACACTCTCATACTAGGAGATTTCAACTACCCCTCCATCAACTGGGAAAGATACTTAAGCACCAATACACTGGCCCAACACTTCCTGGAATTCATCATTTCCAATGCCCTGGACCATCATTCTGACACCCAGTAGAGGAAGCAACATCCTTGACCTGTGTTGATTACTAACATATGGGACTGTTGCTTGACAACAGTAGTCAAACCCTACCTGGTCAGATCCAAACATAAAGTGATCACCATGGAAATTGACATCTCACCCACACCCCCCACAAAGGATATCACCTTGAAAATCTTCTCCAAAGCTGATTTTGGACTTCTAAAAACAGAGGTGGCTAACTTCACAGCACCAATGCCAATGGAAAATACCTGCATGACAGCTGAATCATACACAAATGCACTGTACAAACATGCACATAAATGGATGGAACTAGTCATACCCAACAGAACCATGACACTCCTCTCCAAACAGTGGAGGCCAATCTGGTGGTCCCCTGCCATTAATAACCTGTACACAGAAGGAAGAAACTGTTGCAGAAAAAGATGGAGTCCCAAGAGTGGTAAAACTCCCTTATTAGCCTCAACAACAACTTGAGATCCCTCATGAAATCATCTAAAGCTAGCTATGATGGCAGAATTGCAGCAAACACTGACAACAATCACAAAGCCTTTGACAGTTATATCAAGAACCTCCACAGCAATACCCAGAAGTGATCTGAGTTACTGCACAATGCTACCTCCTATACTGAGCCAACAGATGTTGCCAACATTCTTGCCAACACATTCAGTGCCAGCTTCACCACTCTCCCCCCAAGGGAACAATCAGAATGCCAGAAGAATGCCAGACACCCAGGATTACTGCAGCCCAGGTTAAACCTGCATTGTCCAGGTGCAAGAATACAGCTTCCATGGGACCCAAAATATCCCTGGCTGTGTTCTACATGAACTACAAAGATACCTGGCACCACATCTGTATGCCATATTCAGTTACAGCCTCACCTCAAGCTTTGTCCCTTGCAAATGGCGTACTGCTACAGTCATCCCTCTCCATAAAGGGGTAGCAACTACAGACCCTGAGAATTATCAGCCCATTAGTCTGATAGGTCTGATATGCACAGCTATGGAGCATATCATCAGGGACCTGATTGACAAAGATATAAGTAATCTCCTAACTCTGGACCACACACAATTTGGCTTTGTGAAAGGGAGATCATGCCTGAGCAACCTGGTTGACTTCTTTGAGTCAGTCACTAGGGCTGTGTATGACAGTAAGGCACTGCATGCAGCCTACATCAATCTGGCCAAGGTTTTTGATAGCATTCCTCAGTCAGGAGTTATTGATGAACACAACAAACTAGACATCAACCCCTATATCACTAGGGGGGTTGCAAATTGGCTCACAGATAGAACACACAGTGTGAAAGTAGTGAGCTCCAAGTCAGACTGCCATCCATTCATGAGTGAAGTCCCACAGGGATCACTCCTGAGTACTCTCCTGTTCAGCATCTACTTCTCAGGAGTCCAAGCAAACACAAAGGTACTCTGGCTGACCAAGTTCACAGACAACTGCATGCTTGGAACCATCATTAACTCCACAAGTGATGCAGACATCCTACAGGAAGGCCTTACTGATACCACTGACTGGTGTGGACACCATGGCCTGAAGCTTAACACCACAAAATACATCATCAGCCCCTTTGGTAAAAACTCAGTTCCCACTAAGTACCACATCGATGGGAGCCCACTGAACACTGTAGGCATTATAAGAGATCTGGGGACACAGGTTGACAGCAACCTCTCCTTCAACCACCACATTGCCACTGTGGTCAGGAAAGCCTTCTATGTGGCACATCTCATTATCAATGGTTTTGCATCCAGGAAGAAAGAAGTCATCGTCTCTGTGTAATCTTTCCTCATTAGACCAATCATCAAGTATAATGGCCCATTTGGCATGTACCTCACTAGACACCTGCAACAGCTGGAGCAGCCACAGAAGTACCTCACAAAGAGGATCCTAGGCTTTAAACTCATGTCTTACACAGACAGACTCAAAAAACCCCAGCTATTCTCTGTCTTATATCACCTACTTAGAGGCGATCTATGCTTGACTTGCAAAGCCATGTCTGACCCAGCTCTTTTAGAAATGCTGCATCTAAAGACATCCCAATCCCTCTGCACCACACACTGCAGGGACCTCAACCTCATTATCACAATCAACACAACTTGCTGGAGGGACAGATCCTCACCCAGAAACTGCAAATGCCCTGGAATAGACTTCCCATACATGCCAAGCAAAACACCTTGATGACCCTGTTCCATAGAAATCTTGATGAGTAGATGGATAATAGAAAGTTCACCCCAGGGATCACTCCAGTGGCTCTACTTGATTGAAGCACTGGGAACTAATGTCAGGTGGCACACAGGCAGGGCACTTCTATGGGCGAGAGGCTTGTAAAGGCTCCAGGGCCATTAGCCTAGTACACACCTATAAACCTAAACTGACCATACTAGTGTTGCTATATGGGTAGCAACACTAGTATGGTCAGTTCTTTAAGAGTTTCTAGTGTTTTAACCCACTTATTCATCCAGACTTGAGTGTTTTTAAAAAAAAAGTGTGAGATAGATTTTTGGGCTATTAAAAATTGTCAGCATTTTAAAAATATGAACAAAATTAGTAATTGTGAACTCGATTACTTAAACTTGCTGCACAATTGTAACATCAGGGTCATGAAGCCCGATAAAGGTCGTGGTCTTGTGTTTATGCAACATGATATGTATGTTGACAGTATAGTCAAACACCTTAATACTGCCACATATACACGAGTAACTCTAAATGAGGTTAATGGGGCACATAGAAATGTTAAAGGGGTCCTGGAGGATCTATTTTTGGAGGGCCTGATTGACATTGACCTATACCATTACCTCATAATGTTAGCCCCTAAAACACCAGCATTATTTGGCACCCCCAAAATTCATAAAACTTTAATTGACCCCCCCCCATTTAGACCAATAGTTGATGGTCGGGGATCAATTACATACGGGTGTGCCAAATACATTGATAGTGTCTTAAAACCATATATTGGCAGCGAAACACAAATCTGTAAGGATTCGTGGGGGTTTCTTAGCCACATTAACAACCTTGAGTTTCAACCTAATGCTCATTTTTTAACAATTGATATTAAAGATTTATATACGGTCATTCCCCAGCAGTTAGGTATTGAATGGACTAGGGAATTCTTAATTATGAAAAAAGTAAATGGTGATACCATCAATTTAGTTGAGACACTTTTAGAAATTGTCTTGAACAATAACTTCATGTTCTTTGAAAGCCAATTTTTCTTACAGAAGTCAGGGGTAGCAATGGGTTCACCCTGTGGCAGTAGTTTTGCGAATGCCATCATGGCATTCTGGGAACACAATTTTTTGTTTAAAGATTCATTTTTTCAGAATCATGTATCCTGGTATACCAGATACCAGGATGACATGTTTTGTATTTGGAAAGGTGATCTTTCTCTTATTCTTTCTTTCATTAATAGCATCACTCAGACTACCAACTTTTTGGAATTTACTTACACTATAGGGGAAAAAACAATCAACTACCTCGACATACAGCTCACTAGGGATGATTACAACCATAGGTACAAGAGTTTGATATATCATAAACCAACTTACTCAAACACCTTTTTACATTTTTCTAGCAGTCACCCATACCATCAGAAGAAGGCAGTAGTCAAGGGGCAGATGGTTAGAGCTGCCCGTATGGTGTCTGATGAAACCAACTTCAACCATGAATGTGACTTGCTAGAAAAAATGTTTTTGAACAGATGGTATCCCTCTACCCTAGTTTCAAATATTAAAAATGAAATAATAAATAAAAGGAGTATGGGGCATTTTACACCTTTGCTATCTGATTTAGCTGGTACCTCTATCAATAATTTGAGTAATCATGAAGGCTTTCTTGGTGAGCAGTCAACTAACATGTCTGATGACTTTATAGTCCATCAAGTCAGCTTTCTTTGTACATATTCTCTTGACCACTCAGCTATTAGAGAGGTTCTTAATAAGAACTGGAATTTAATTAAAGGTGATGAAAAGTTATCTAAAGCACTAGGGGTTAGGCCTAAAATAACCTATAGGCGAGGCCAGAATTTAAAATCGCTCCTAGAGAGGAAAATAGACAGCACACATAGAGCTAAAGGAATGTTTAAATGTGGCTCATGTTCACACTGTAAACATATTTTTGTGACAAAGCAAATTTTCATCAATAATAAGTTGTATAAAATTAATTACAGATACAACTGTGAGTCTAAAGGTGTTATATATGTATCCTTGTGCACTTCATGTGATGCATTCTACATTGGCAAAATGGAAAGGAAGTTAAAACCACGTATTTATGAACATTGTTATGCTATAAGTAGGAATGACTCTAACAATGCACTGGCCAAACACATTTTAGACTATCTTGATCATGCTTTCAGATTTGCAGTATTACAACACAGGAGCATTGATATCAGGGGAGGACCATGGCAAGTCCTTTTGGAAATCGATGAGCTAATATGGCAGATTAAGACTAGAGCACAAGTCTTTCCGGGTTTGAATGAGAGCCTTTCTATTAAATGTATGTTGAGATATTTGGCCCTTAAACGATGATATTAGAGGGTTTACACACATATATACATTTTTGGTTCATTTAGATAAAATTTTTGGATTTCCTGTTTATCTTATTTTAATGTTTAATTTTTATTTATGGTTTATTTACCATATTTATATATATATATATATATATATATATATATATATATATCTATACATAGCCAAGTTTACAGTTTTTAGGTAACAATTTGGTAATTTTGTCCAAACATTGGTACGTGTTTACAATATTTATTGGTATATATCTCTGTATGAGAATAAGATTTATATAGCAGCTTATGGTTTATTCTATCTTGTGTGGCGAGGCTACTTTAAAATTTTCCTGCCTGTTAAGTAGGCTGACTCATCAATTTATTCAGCTGAATAGTATATAAAGAGAACCAAAACTGTTTTATAACTGTTTGTCTGAAGAAGGCAAGTTAATGTGCTTGCCGAAAGCGCTCACATTAAAGGTTTTTTCTTTATTTTATTTCGTATTGGTGTGACAGTATTTAATTTTTTTGCCGGCTTTTATGTTTTCCTGCTGTGCCTGTTTTTAACACTTGCACCACACCACACTCAACACATAGTCTTGAAAACCCACACTACCAAAACCCACACATAGTAACACAAAGCACACACCCATATTCACAGAGGCTCTCAATAAAAATCTGCCCAACCAACAGAGACCTCCCAAGCTGAAATGCAGACAACCACTCCCCCAACACTACCCAAATGACACATTGCCCACAAAATCAGTGTGCCACTCAACTTCAGCCCATAAGGCAAAACAACGTACCCAACACACAAGTCATAGGTGACTCTATAGTCAGGCACACTGATGTCCCACTTACCAGGCTAAGCAAGGAGAAAGTTACTGTCAGCTGTCTGTTGGGTGCCAGGGTCCACCACATAATACACACACTCCACAACAAGTACAAATATGACTCTGTCATTGTCCATGTTGATGTCAATGACCTGAGATGTACCTCCCTGGACTACATGAAAAGAGACATGGAGGAGCTCTCGGATCTTGTAGCCCAGGCAGGTATGACCCTAGCCCTGAGTAGCATCCTGCCATTGCCCAGAATGATACCACAGTACAAGGACAAAATGACTGACTTCAACAATTGGCTAAGCTTCTGGTGTCATTCTAAGGTGATCCAGTATCTGTCTGCCTGGAACGACATGGTCGACAGACCATGATGCTTTGCCAGAGATGGCCTGCACCTGTTGCCCCTGGGATTCCGGATACTGGCTAAGGCTCTTACCACCCCATATAGTGCCCTTTTTAGGCAAGGTTCAAATACTAAAATCACCACCATAACAGGTACAAGCAAGCACACTCTGAGGACAATGATACTCAATGCTAGAAGTCTAAACCTCAAAATGCACTCACTCGAGGCACTCCTTAAAATGGAGAACATCGACATCTGTGCAGTGACAGAGACCTGGTTCAAGGCTACAGAGACCCCCTGCATTACCAGGCTATAATTCATACCACACCTTTCAACCACCTAACCTGGATCAAAATACTAAAGGTGGTGGAGTGTCCATATTCATTAAGGATATCCACACCTCCAGGCTAGTTGCTCAACATCATGCATCTGAAATTATTCAAGTGCAACTAACACTGGGTAAGACTGCAATCCAGGTTGTAGCTTGTTACAGATCCCCCACCATGCCTCAGGATTCCCACTCTTCATTTCTTAAGATACTGGAAAATATTAAGGTACAACCCAATACCTTAATTATGGGTGATTTCAACTACCCCACCATCAACTGGGAAAACTACTCATGCACCATCTCATTTGCTCAATGTTTTCTGGAATTCACAAATTCCAATGCCTTGTATTAGCTTGTCCACACACCCAACAGGGGCAGCAATATCCTGGACCTGGTCATTACCAGTATGGGCAACCCGTGTTCCACGCCAGAGGTAAACTCCTCACTGGTCAGATCTGAAGACAAGCTAATCACCCTAGACATCCATATCCCACCCCCACCTCCCATTAAAGAAACTACTGTCAAAAACTACTCCAAAGGCAACTTCATGCTTCTTAAGACAGAAGTGGCAAACTTCACGACACCCATGCAGACAGAAAATAGAGGTATGACTGCTGAATCTTACACAGATGCGCTGTATAAACACATACACGAGTGCATGGATTGTGCCATCCTCAACAGAACCTAGACACTATCCTCCAAAAAAGGAAGCCAATCTGGTGTTCACCTGCCATAAACAAACTCTACAAAAGAAGGAAGAAGCTGTTGCAAAAAAGAGTAAAATCCTAACATTGGAGGAACTCCCTGGTCAGCCTCAGCAAAAAGCTGAGATTCTTCATAAAATCCTTCAAAGCCAGTTATGAAAATAAAGTCTCCACTGATTCCAAAGACAACCACAAAGCATTCTACAGCTATGCCAAGAATCTTAATGGCAACACTCAGATCTACTCTGAGCTACAGCACAGTGGCTCTAAATATACATAACCAACTGATATTGTCAACATCCTGGCAGATAGATTCAGTGCTAACTTTACCCCCTGCTCACCATCTAGGGTTATCCCACTCCACAAAGATGGTGCCACCAAGGATCCTGGAAACTACTGCCCCATTAGCCTGACAAGCATGGTCTGCAAGGCCACAGAACGTATCATCTTGGAGCTTATAAACAAAGACATAGCTAACCTCCAAACCCCAGACTCCACTCAGTTTGGGTTTGTAAAAGGTAGATCATGTCTAATAAACCTGATTGACTTTTCACTAAAGCCATAGAAGAGGGCAAGGTAGTGCAAACAGCCTATCTTGACTTCACCAAGACTTTCAATACCATCCCCCACTCTGGAATTATAGATAAACTCACTAAACTGGGCATAAATCTCTATGTCACAAGATGGGTGGCCAACTGTCTCACTGACAGAACCCACACAGTAAAAGTAGCCTACTCCAAGTCCAACTTCAGACCAGTGATGAGTGGAGTACCACAGGGTTCGGTCCTGGGTCCTCTCCTGTTCGGCATCTACTTCTCTGAAGTACAGGCCAACACAGAAGGTCTTTGGCTAACAAAGTTTGCAGATGACTGCAAACTGGGAGCCATAATAGAATCACCTAATGATGTAGACATTCTACAAAAGGGCCTCACAGAGACAGATGCTTGGTGTCAAAGTCATGGCCTCAAGCTCTTTGCCAAGAAGTGCATTGTTATCCCCTTTGGGAAATTCTCAGTACCCATGAACTACCAAATAGGTGGTAGCTCACTAAACACTGAAAGCATGATGAGAGACCTCGGGACACAGGTGGACAGTAGTCTCTCCTTTGATAACCACATTGCCACAGCAGTCAGGAAATCCTTCAATGTGGCAAACCTCATCACAAAAGGGTTTTCCTCTAGAAAAAAGGAGGTAATTGTTCCTCTCTACTCATCCCTCATCAGACCCATTATAGAGTACAATGCCCTGTTTGGCATGTATCTCACAAGACACCTACAACAATTGGAAAGGTCACAGAAATACCTCACTAAGAGGATTACCAGCCTCAAACAAATGCCATATGCAGACTGTCTCAAAAAACTCCAACTCTACTCCATCTCATATCACCTACTCAGAGGCGATCTCTGCCTAACATACAAAGCTATGTCAAACTCAGAGCTGCTGGACATGCTACACTTAAAGAAATCCCAATCTCTCCGAACCACATACTCCAGGGACCTAAACCTTGTCACCACAATAAACAGAATATGCTGGAGGGATAGATTCCTGTCCCAGAGACTTCCCAAACTCTGGAACAAACTACCCATTCATGTCAAGCAAAGCTCCTCATTGGCCCTCTTTAAGAAAAAGCTTGACGACCCTCTTCAAAAGGAACCTTGATGATTGGATGGGAGAAAGGAAATTCACCCCGGGGATCACATCAGTCACCCTGCTAGACAGGGGTCCAGGGGAGTAAATAGTGTGGGAAGAAATAGCCATGGAATTGTTATGGCTAGACTTGTATAGGCCCTAGGGCCGATAGCCTAGTACCAACCTATGAACCTATGAATGACTGGATGGGAAATAGAAAATTCACCCTGGGGATCACTTCTGTGGCACTGCTTGACAGGGGCACAGGAAAATAATTTTCTTGGGTGGCGAAAGCCAGGGAACCTTTTTGGCTAGGCTTATATAGGCCCCAGGGCCAATAGCCTAGTACCTACCTATGAACCTAAAGATTCTATTTAATTAGTTACGTGGATCTAATTGATATAACCATTAATTGCTTGCTGTTTGTTTGAATATAAAAGTGGTTGAATATCATTTGACTGTGATCCTTGAAGGCGAATCGTCGAGGTACCACATCACTGTTATTTATTAAACTAGTGTTTTTGGTGCTGATCCAGTGTGTTTTGTTTTGTTTACTTGTTTTGTTTAGCAGACATTTTCTGACATATCTGGAGTCTGAAACTGCAATGTATTGTGTCATTACCTAGTGCCAGATATTCTCAGATCATCACAGTGCTTTACCAGAGGAATACTAGTTGCATGATGCATAGACCAATATTATGGGGGCAGCTATGTAAGTTCTTGTCCAACAAGGCCATTTGTGAGGTGTGGCTACAGCCAGTTTAGTAATGACATGGCTGTGTAAACAGTCCAGCAACCTGGTGATATACTGGCTGGGGATCTCTTGCTTGTGTGGTATCTTTCTAACCTGAGATGTCATATCCTTGTGTGAGCATACCTCTCACCTGTACATTTTTTGGCAAGTTGCCCAGGTGTTTGGCTAGAGGTTTCATCCTTTCTATGTAAACTTGTGTTTTTATAGCACGTTAGTTACATATAATTAAAGAGTGAAGTTACAAAATAATGACAGACATTAGTGTTTCAGACTACATAACCTTCAGACAATTCCCGCTACTGCAAACCCCTCACCCTACTAACTTTCTCAGTATGTTAGGATGATATTTACAACACATGTCTATCATTGTGCCATTGTTCCACTTTTATTCCTGCCCTTGTCCAGATATCTTGCTGTCAGAGGTCGGGAGTTATGGGTGTGGGTACAGAGTGCATTCTACTCTGCAGAGTAGTCCATTATATGTAAAAGTAAACATAAGAAAAAAATGATTATTGAGAATGACCACTGGCAACAGTAACAAAAAGCTCTTATATTCACAAAAGCCTTGGCACCTCTGCTACACTTCTTTCAAGATGTCACTAATATGTGTAGTATATTCCACATAGTACTGTGACTTCCAGGTATGTCAGTGGCAGAGCAGTGGGTGTCAGTGACATGCATAACAGTTGGCACTGCAGTTATCTGCACATGGCCCTGTCAAAGACAACACTGTACCTAGGGCAATACAAGACAACTGCCAGGAGAATGTGTTGGCCAGATCCAGACAGTATTACTCACACATACACATAGCTCATTGACCCCTGCATATTGTGGACAGGCAACATGTTTTCATGTGTATTGGTACAGCCCTGCCAATGTGTGCTGTGCTGTTATTCCCCTGCAAACATAAATGTTACTGCATTTGTGTGGGTATATGGGGGGCACACCTGTCAACTGTACACATTTGCACAGGCTGTGCTGATATTTGCTATACATTTTCATTCCATTTACCATACTATTGTGCCCTGTCTTGGGGACTAGAGGCATATCAGTAAAGAGCCCAGGTCAGATTGTACTGGCAAACATTTGAGTTTCAGACTGCTTACCCTTCATAACCTTACTGCAACTGCGGGTCCTGCTGTGCTATCACTGTGCGAGTCTGTAGGGGGGTAATTCAACATTGCCGCCATTTCTGTGCAAACAGGCATTTCTCTTTGGTTTTCTACAGCTGACTTGCTGTGTGGGTGTGAGGGGTGGTTATGGTACCCCCACACTGACATCCATGCCTGTGACCTATGACCCCCCCCAGTTAGTTGTCCCCACATATACATTGCAGTGGGATTTGCCACTTTGGGTACTACTGCATAGTGTGTGGAGGCCAGTTTTGTCCAGACATTTCAAGGTGTCCCACATAGCTATCAGTTGTGTGCTGCTATCCCAGTAGGCCATCCCATTCCCTTTCATGCATGCAGAATTACCGTAGATATGCTAGCAAAACATACTAATCCATTCATTTATTGTTAAGAAGAATGACTTAACTTGTGCTTGCAGCAGTGCTGAGGACAGTGCTTGAGGGGCGCCTATGTTGGATGCACACAACACACTGCCTATACATTGTAAGTTACAGGTAATGTGATGTGTGTGTCATCCATTTTATTTTGTGTGTAAGACAGAGAGGTGTCAGTCCCTGGGGTCCCTACAGTGTCAATGTGTGTGCTATACGTTGCCTCTTTGCCAAAGCCTGAGCATACTGGGCACACCTCTGTCTGCCTACAGGAGCAGGCTCAGGGGCCTCCTCCTTTGAGTCCCTCTGTGGCTGTGGGGACCTTGGCATAGGTGATGGGTTGTGTGGCCCTTTCCAGTGCTGTTCCTGCTGAAGCTGTTTTCGCAGGATCATATTGTGTAGCATGGCACATACTGTAAACATGTATGCACATGTGGCTGGAGAGTACTGCAAGGTTCCACCAGATATGTCAAGGCAGTGGAAACTTGACTTGAGCATCCCAAACACACACTCTATAATGATCCTGGTTTGTGCGTGTGCCTCATTATGGCATTCTTGTGTGGGTGTGTGCATTTCTGATCGGTGTCATCAACCACGGCTCCAGTCATAGCCAGCATCCCCCACCAGATGGCCATAGAGGATGCCTCCACTAGCAAATGCCTGATAAAGCTGTGATGAATGCCAGATGTGGGAGTTGTGATAGCTTCCAGGGCTGCCAGCACACACATTCATGATAACGCCCTGGGCATTGCACGTGATCTGGCAGTTGATGGAGTAGAATCCCTTGTGGTTTATGTAGACCCTTCCCTGTTCACCAGGTGAAGCTTTGATGTGGATGTGTGTGCAGTCTAAGGCACCCAGTACCTCCAGGTATTCAGCTACATGGTGAAAGAGATGCATATTGCTGGTCCTCTCCTCACGGGTGTTGAGGAAGTAAATGTGCTCACTGGCATGTGGTAGAATGGCATCCAGGAACTGGTGGAGTAGCCTGGATGCAGATGCCTGTGAGACCCCCATGATGTCCCCAGTAGGTCTTTGGAAAGTACCTGTAGCTAGAATTTTTAAGGCTACACATACTTTGGTATCCACTGGGATGGGTTCCCCCTCTGTTGGTTCTAGGTCTGAGATGAAGCCGCCACAGCTCGGTGATTTGCTGAAGTATGTCTCTGTCCACCCTGTAGTGCTCTATTATCCCCAGATCATGTAGTCCCTGGTAAGTTACCCTGGGTCTGAACACTCTTCTCCTCCTCCTTGGTTTGTGGCAGTTGGCAGCATTATCCTCCTCACTGCCGTCAGCCTCTAGCACATACTGATGGATCAAAGCAATGGCAGCCCCAAACATTTTTCTAGTTAAAATTCCCTTGCATGTGTACACCAATGGTGCAAATGTTGTGGGAAAAACCAAACTGTAAGGTGTTTCCATACTTTATACTGTTGTGCTGCAGATGCTGCCTGTATGCTTGGCTGACTATGGTGCATTTCACCTGCTAGCTATGTTATTTGTACTTGATTGCTTTAATTCTGCTATTTTCCTTTTTTTTATTTTTCCCCTTCCCATTTTCTCCTCTTTTAAGCCCCGAGGTGTGCTGTGCAAACCTGGTGCCCAAATGTAAACATTCCTGCTATTTCCATTTTTTTTTTAAGATTGGGTGCACGTCACACAAACCTGTTTAGCTTATGTAAACAGTAAAAAAATGGCCTTCCCCTGGGTGTGAAGACGGTCTTCAGATCATGGAATAAGGCAATACAGCCTCAGACACACACCCTTGCTTAGCTGTGTTTTGCTAAGCTTATCTCTGTGTCTTATGGCTCCAATGTGTTTACAACATGCCTTACACACTTCCTTTCATGTCTGTTGCTATCCTAGTTACATTATCATGCTAGAGCACCTACACGGTTAGGTGCATTTTGGGACTTAGAAGATTTTTGTGATTCAGTACATTTCCACTGATTTGTATACCTCACTGCCTTAGTCCATAGTTACTGCACTTGCCAGAGCCTTTCCCCTTGACAACCACTGTTCCCTGGTATTGTTTTCATTCTGCTTGTCATAGCTTATAATAGCAAAATGGAGATTTCCCTGAAAATTGAGTTTTTAAATTTTTTTCGGCACAATCACGTTTGCGTGCCACTGCCCTATTCTTAAATGGCCGAGATTGGCCAAAAATAAATACATTTGATTTTTGTAAAAAGAAAGCAGTTTGTTTATGCCAATGGCCAAATATTTGGCCATTGGCATGCCTAATTACTATAATATATGCATTTATGAGAGCTGTCATGCCTCCGTTTTTTTGCAGAAATGTATTCAGGTAGTAACTAAATACATTTCTGAAAATAACACTAGTCTTTCACGGATAACTGGCTGCTTTGTGTATTACTAATTCACCTAATATGCATGGTTTTCACCAGCAAATGAGGTAATTAGCATTCTGCAGCCATACCCGTGCACAGTGTAGGCATACCCATGCACGTCGGATCAGCTGTTTGCTGGATCGCTCACCGGTCATATTCCATGCAGGAATGGTTGTTCTACCTTAGATCCTACATATGTTAATTACCCAGTTTCAGGTTTTCCATCTGTGCTTTATGTTTGTTGTATTTTAAATTTGTCAAGTGTTTGGATAGGAATTCAGCTTAAAAATGTGTATGTCTTCAATATGGCAACACTTAAAAAATAAAGTTAGAGAAATGATAAGCAGTTAGGTTTGTATGATATATTTTCTGCAAAGCTTAAATAATTTACTCTTCTGAGACTGCTACAATAATATGAGAGCACGGCGTCATTTGTTGTAATGACCTTTATTGTTGTTATTGTTTGGTAGCACTCGATACATAAGAGAGGAGGATCTCTGACCATCAAGAATGAGCCAGTGACACAATACTAAAAGACACCCATGATTGTCACATTCATTACCAAGATGGTTGCTATTAATATTTTAGTATGGACCCAATGCCATTAGATTAACTTTACAGAAAAAAACACAGACCATTCCACTGAAAGTCATATGCCACTGCCACACACACATCTGTATCTGTATCACATGCCACCTAACATGGTATTTTTTTAACAGGTGCTATGCCATTTGATAATATGTTTGAAATTATGACCCTTAACAATGTACAAGGTAATATTTCTGCATTTTCTTTTGCATAGACCACGCTGTTTTTGTTGTAGTTATTGCCAGGAGTTGAAAACCTTGCTATGATTTCATTTTGGATGTGAAATTATTATTATTCTGCATTTTGTCAGAGTAAGGGTATTTTCCTTAATATTTTTTTATTAAATGGCAATATATCCTGTTGCATAATTTAACAGGGTATAGTCATTAGATTAACCAACACCTTTTATTATATTCTTGCTATTTGACTTCTTTTATTGTCTATTTTTATATAATGACTCTATATAGCATGTATGGAAGCCTTACAATGTTAATTTCCAAGCTGATATCCCAACAATACAAATCTCTCAACTGCCTACTATTTCTTGCCCGTTATGGTTATTCTATTCTTTGGCAGCTTTTTTAGTGATACCATTCATTGACACATTTATAGAAAAGTATTGTTACTTTGAACAAGTAAAGCTTCTGCTTTGGATGTGTTTTGTGATTAATTGAATAAGCAGTTCTTGCAACAGTAATGAAATAGAGTGGGTAAGAGAAAATAAAAAAGAGGTATGAGTGTCTTATTGTTAGTATGTTGCTCTAGACCCCACACACCTTTCAGGACATAGCACCGAACTCAACATGACTGAACATTAACCGCCAGATATAAGCTTGACTGGTCATGAGATTTAGTCATTAAGACAAAATGATTATTGCAGGAAGGTCTAATAGTAACATAAGATGAATTCAGGAGATTATAAAGGGTGAATGAAGAGTGTCCTGTGGTTTGCCATAACGGTAAAAGAGCATGACTCAAATGACACCAAATAGCCTCTTGGGGGAAGAAAAATTAATCCAGATATGGTACAGGTATGAAGAGTAAAGCATATTTCCAAATAAAGGTCCATAGCTGCAGGGAATGTAATATGTATGGAAATTTCCATTGGGAGGCAATGTAAAGTCTTGTTATCACTGGTAGCTGAATGAAGCATAGTTTTTGATATGCTCGTAATGACAGGCCCATTGGATGAAGTACCAAAATCCAGAAGGAAGCAAAGTGTGGTTAGATTTTGAACATTATATACAGCTTTGGAAAGGAATGACCATAGAGGATAAACTTTCTTACAGCTCCAAAAAACTCATCTGCCTTTTTCCATTGGGCAAAAATGGCAGGCTCTGGACTAGTGAAAACCCTCACTTGTCATTCTCACCAGAGTCCAATAACTTTGAAAAATCAGTCTTAACTAATGGATTAAAAGTCTCAGAGGTTTTTTTATATCAAAAAGAATTTCAAATTGATTGTGAATACTAACAGAAAAGACCCTTTCAGACAAAGTGACAATGTGTTGTACCAGCCACTTATTAGCCAAGTCAATCTGAGGTTTCGCAAAGAATAAACATATGTGTGATGCCTTACAATACTTTCCAATGCTCATAAACATGAATACATTAGGCAAAACCTGATGAAAAGTTAAAGGTGGAATAGACAAGCAGGTTCTATAAGGAGAAGAGTTAAAAGCGTATCTAACTTGTAATTGTATCCAAATGTCCTCTGGTGGGATATTATAAGTGTGCTACAAGTACAAGAAAGCACAAAAATCCAACTTAACATTTTTAACTTCCAATAAATGGCTGATTGAGAGAATACATTTTCTGAGAGTCCCAGAAAAGTATCCTATTATCCAAATTTAAATATGGATTACCCAAACTAGTGGGGGTCAAGAGAGCAAAAGCTTAGGTTAGGGTGAAAATTATAAAGTAATTTCAAAGGTTTAAATGTTAACTGCAAGGTATGCCACTTTTTTAGGTGCAGTGGAAAGGACCTCATGTACCCCAGTATGGCCTTATGTGAATACTATGAAATGGGTACCTGTTAAATCTTCGAACGCTCAAAATTTCGAACGTTACATAGTCGAGACCGAACATTCGAAATCTGACCTCAATCCTGATGCAGAAAGGAGCAGGGAAAGTGACTGGAGACACATAATTATGACATTGAAGTGAATCCACCCAGTGGCAAACATCAGGAAGTCCTGCAACCCCATATTTCCTAGGGAGGAAGAGAGCTGGCTTGGGAATACTAATCACCCAGATAAATTGATTCACCAGAATGTTTCATTTTAACAATCCACTCATGAGAAGCAGGAGTTGGTAGGTGTCATAAATCATAAGAAAATGTGGAACTACAAATATCAGGCACTCTCTGGAACCGGAAACAAAAACCAAGAGTAAAAACAAACAAAACAAAACAAAACAGTAATTCCAGGTAGCTGTAATTCCCAAATGACACTTTATTGTAAAAAAGTACACCTCAGTTAAGCACTTTCATTATTTAGGTAGACCTCTTCAGAACCTGGGTGTTAGTTACTCAAACTGTGGTTTAAAAAGCTGAATGTAAACACACTCATATACTTTTTTATTTATTAACTGGGAAAGTCCGACTTGGAACAAAGCCAATTTTCAGCAGAGGCCCGGGGAGAAAGGCTCCAGACACATGTCTTTATAATGTGGGAGGAAACCGGAGCACCCAGAGGAAACCCACACAAACACAGGGAGGACATGCAGACTTTGCACAGAAGGCACCCAACCAGAGAATCGAACCGGAGAACGTCTTGCTGTGAGGTAACAACACTACCGCTGCACCACCCATACTCCCACCAATCACAAAACAACAAGTTAAACATCATTTAAAGAACCAACATCATTCTTCCTATCTAGGTTAAACCAATTGACAATGTAAATTGTGTTAAACTGGATGATAAAAATAAAAAATGAAGAGGTCTGGCTATATAATGAAAGCACTTAACCGAGGTAACCTTGAGGCAAAGGACCATTTGAAGGACTGAAATGTTGTGGCACCAAGAAAGGCTCAACTTCTTCCATGAATACACATGAATAAAAAGATAATTACAAGGAGGTTTTAAGTTTAAGTTCAGCATTTCCTCATAATCACTAGACAACAATATGCCCAAGTAAATAGTAACATTTATATGATGACCGATATATATACTGCATCACAAAATGCAACAGCTCATCATGTAAATCAGGATCTGAAGGCAGCAAGTTTGTGTGTTTCAGCAGAGATTCATTGAAGAGCATGCACTCAGCAGGGACTTGGGGAAGTAAAAGTAGGCAGTGCTGTGAGTATCCATTTTTTGTTCACTTTCCATTTATTTATTCAGGGGGTGATTCCCCTGAGCTTAGTTCTTTCCTTACATGTAACTGGAGTATAGACACCATCAATCTGTTGATTGGAGCTAATTACATCAGAGACTGCCATGCACAGTGATTATTTACATGGCTTTTGGGAGTGCACTGCCACAGTAAATGGCACTGAAATTTGTGTCTGTGTCTCAGATGTGGCGAATGGCTGTGCATTGCTATGTGTATGTGTATTGCAGATCATTTTGTAAATTGTACCTAGTCAGCCACTTTAGCTGGACAGCACGTGCATATAGGTTATTGAGCACGTGCAAGATCAGAGCCATTTTGTACAGTCAGTCAGAGTGAATGCAGGCATGAATGGAGATGCACATGCGAGTGTGTTTGAAGTAAGTAGTGAGTCAGTTAGCTTAAGTACATGTTCCAGTTACAGTTCCTGATGTATTTATGTACAATAAATATCATGAACCCATTACAACCCTTTATTGTCTCTTCTGATTCCATGACACAACAAACATGTACTATTGCTATGATAGAAAGCATATTGTCCAGTTGTTTAACATTTATTGTTATTATTGTTTAGTAGGAAAACATAATTTCTTAATTTAAAAACTATTAAAGTATCTAATTACTCCAGTCTCTCATCACTTTCTTGTACAATGACACTGTAAAAGCAGAGTGAAAAAAAGCCTGCTAACATCAGAGGGATACACAGAAGGTGGATGTATTTTGGGGTAAGAAGGCATGCAGTGCATATATATATATATATATATATATATATATATATATATATATGTATAGTACATATAGCAAAAATTGAGAGTAAGAAGCCTCTCACCAAAGAGCTGTGTAGCAGGAAAAAAACTAATAACAATGAAGACCAATGCAGCCAACACAGCCAGGTTATCTCCAACAATATCTGTTTCAATTAAATAAAAATCATATAATAAATAAAACCAGCTTTATAAAATAATTAAAAAACATAAAAATAGGATAGGCACTTTTGGACCATATGATCCTTCCTCAGATCTGAGTTTATTGATAATGTGATTTTTATTTAATTAAACTGGCTATATTGTGTTGGTCTTTGTAGTTATTTTATATAATTATATATATATATATATATATATATATATATATATATATATATATATATATATATATATATTCATGTAACAGCAGCAAGATAAAATATATTATTGCAGTTAGTTGTCCTTTTACTTTAATCCCAGTCTACTGTAAATCTTCTAAGAGGCACAAGTGCTATTGTTTTAAAACAACACTGGTATGTGTGTAGCCATATCATGCCTGGATCTGCATGCACAGAGGCACTGTGGATAATCATTGAGGACAACATGGTACAGTTGCTCCAGGCCCAAAAATTCCTAGCTGTAACCTGTGCTCTGATTTTGCGCTTGCGTGCATGTGTGTGTGTGTATAAATGTTAACATGAAAATGGTTTTAGTAGAGTGTCACCCTTACTACTTTACATTGTGTCAACTAAAATACATTTCTATGAGCTTAAAAACAAAATCGAAATTGATAAGAGAAACAGTCACTGAATCTTCTTCTTCTTCGTTCAACTTTTCCCGGTTAGGGGTCGCCACAACGGATCATACTTCAGCAAAATCTAAGTCCATTAGTTCTCTTTCTGGCAGCATACTATGCTCTAAAATAACTGGTTGTCATTTTAAAACCCACAGGCTCGCGTGCGCATGCGCGCACACACACACACACACACACACACACACACACACACACACACACACACACACACACACACACACACACACACGTGTGAGTGCATATGGATAAAAATATCTAATTTGTTTCAGGTTTGTCACAGAAATAACTGTACTATGTGTAATACCTTATCTCTGCCTTTATTTCTGTTACATTATAAGCCCCCCACGTTTAGTGTGTAGTGATCCCTTCTGGATATCGGAAGGCTACTCGACCAGGGCAGCCAGTATGTTCCTCTTTGGATTTGTCTTCATTTTCAAAACCAAGTCTTTGGAGGTTTATTCAAAGGTGAAGCTATGCAATATTTCCCTTAGCATGAAATTTAAACTGGAGTGTATATACACTGAGAGTTCCTCAAGTGAAAACAATTTTAATTTTGAAAATGTACCCAGATTTGCAGTAATTAAACAGAAGGAATTCTTTCTCCATCAACATGCAATGACCTTAGAGTACATTATATCAAGATAGATTATGAGGGCTTTATTCCCATGAAAAATTTGCCTTTTAATTGCATTCATGTTCAGGTTGAATTTGGATACTTGTTACTGTGAGCACTGTATTGGCTACAGCCTTTTCTAATTTAGTCTTATTTTGTTAAAAAAATAATCTTTGAGAAAGCATCATCCCTGTAAGTTGAAGATATGAATGTACAAGTGTATCATTAATGACATATTTATTTTGTACAAAAGTAGGGACAGAATGTTGAAAGGTTTATAAATTATACGAACATCAATAGTATTGAGTGGACAATTTCTCAGATAGCCACAGGATTGACTAGACTACCAGAACTTCATAGATACATTCTGTAACGACATTTTAACTATTAAGGGGTGGGCGGAACTACTGGAGGGCAGATAGGTTAGGGACAGGTATGTGGGCTGTGTTGTGTGTATGTGTATATATATATATATATATATATATATATATATATATATATATATATATATATATATATATAGATATGTGTGTGTGTGTGTGTGTGTGTGTGTGTGTGTGTATAGATAGATAGATAGATAGATAGATGGATATGTGTGTGTGTGTGTGTGTGTGTGTGTGTGTGTGTGTGTGTGTGTGTGTGTGTGTGTGCATTGTGTGTTTGCATTGTGTGTACTTGTGGATATATAAGAGGGACTGGGGAGATGCCATTGCCTATATTAGCAGCAATTTACTGCCACAACATGCAGAACAGCAATGATCTGCATGTTGTGATAGTAAATGTGATTCAACAACATGCAAAGTAGCTGATAATGAGGTCGTACCTTGTTGCAACTAACATGTCTCTGAGTCACAAATGAGCACAGCATAGGATAAGGCCTTTTAATGAATTCCCCGGTAGTGTCACTTCATAATAAGCAGAAACAAGATGTTGAACAAGGTCCCCAGTTGCATTCATTGTTCTCATATTCAATGCATATTAATAGTGAGGCAAAATTGTAAACAATAATAGGTGCAGCATTTAAATAACACAGTAACTGGAGGAAAATCCATTGTTATATTTTGTACTCGTAGTTTTAGTGCAATATTAGTTTCTTTACAGTTCATTTCCTTTATTATCACAAATTAGTTTTATTGAAATGGAAGAAAGAAACAACAAAACCATTAATACCATTCACAAAACTGCTGACAAAAACATTATCAATGGAAATGTTGACCATGGGCATTTCTAAGGCATTTTACACTGACTCACACAAACTACACCTTAACTGAATTGTTTAATTACACCAAAGCAAAACTCACTAAAATAGTTTTTTGGCTACAGTAGTAACAGAAGCCATTGTGTGAAGTGGAATTTTCTCAAGTTTACCATTTTTTCCTAAATATTTATTTTATTTCAACACTATATCAAGCAACAATAAATCACTATTTAATTTTGTTCTAATGCTTCTATGTATCTCATATTAAATAAGCCATTAAGCCATAAAAACTGCAATTAAGTTAATTTTATAGTGCATCATTTTCAATTGTATTTATCTAATACATTATATAACTTTATCCAACATTTATAATCATATATTTTCTTTTTTAATCTTAATCTAATGATTTTAATTTCTTTTTTTGTCATATCACAGTGGTTAATCTTAAACATTCTTAAATTGTTGCTTTTTTTCCAGTTCTTAGCAATAACGTTTCTCATCAACCCTTACAAACTCCAGAAAGCCTCTCATTCCAAGCATTTAATAGTGCTTATCACTAAATAGGAAAATGGGAATGAATAAATTGGCTAATATTTTGCATTTTGATCCAGTCATTAGACTCTAACTCATATGTACAGATACGTATATCAATTGAGTATATTGAATAATCTCACAATCCATCCAGTGTATACAATCATTATATTTTAAATGTACCATTTAAGTATATTTCTGCTATTTAAAACTTTATTAGAAGCAATAAAAAAATTAAAGCAAAAACTACTCCAAAGCCAACTTCATGCTTCTTAAGACAGAAGTGGCAAACTTCACGACACTCATGCAGACAGAAAATAGAGGTACGACTGCTGAATCTTACACAAATGCACTGTATAAGCACATACACGAGTGCATGGATCGTGCCATCCCCAAAAGAACCAAGACGCTATCCTCCAAAAAAGGAAGCCAATCTGGTGGTCTCCTGACATAAACAAACTCTACAACAGAAGGAAGAAGCTGTTGCAAAAAAGAGTAAAATCCCAAGATTGGAGGAACTCCCTGGTCAGCCTCAGCAAGAAGCTGAGATCCTTCATAAAATCCTCCAAAGCCAGTTATGAAAATAAAATCACCACTAATTCCAAAGACAACCACAAAGCATTCTACAGCTATGTCAGGAATCTCAATGGCAACCCACAGATCTGCTCTGAGCTACAGCACAATGGAAATAAATATACAGAACCAACCAATATTGCAAACATCCTGACAGACAGGTTCAGTGCTAACTTTACCCCACTTTCACCCTCCAAAGGGATCATCTTAATACCGGAAGAATGCAAAGCCCCTGTAATCATGGATGAACAAGTAAAGACCGCACTCGCTAAAGCCAAGAACACCATCCATGGGACCAGACAACATCCCAGGCTGCGTATTGCACGAACTACAGAATGAACTGGCACCTCACCTAAGTACCATGTTCAATCATAGCCTCACCTCAGGCTACGTGCCTACTGAATGGTGCACAGCAATGGTTATCCTACTCCACAAAGGCAGTGGCACCATGGACCCAGGAAACTACTTCCCTATTAGCCTGATGAGCATGGTATGCAAGGCCATGGAACATATCATCTTGGAGCTTATAAACAAAGACATAGGTAACCTCCAAACCCTGAACCCCACTCAGTTTAGGTTTTTAAAAGGTAGATCATGTCTACTAAACCTGCTTGACTTTTTTCAAGCAGTCACTAGAGCCACAGATGAAGGCAAGGTAGTGCTCACAGCCTATCTTGACCTCGCCAAGGCTGTCGATACCATTCCCCACTCTAGAATTATAGATAAATTCACTAAACTGGGCATAAATCCGTATGTCACAAGATGGGTGGCCAACTGGCTCACTGAATGAACTCACAAAGTAAAAGTAGCCGACTCCATGTCTGACTTCAGGCCAGTGACGAGTGGAGTACCACAGGATTCTGTCCTGGGTCCTCTTCTGTTTGGTATCTACTTCTCTGAAGTGCAGGCCAACACAGAAGGTCTTTGGCTAACAAAGTTCGCAGATAACTGCAAACTGGGAGCCATAATAGAATCATCTAATGATCTAGACATTCTACAAAAGGGCCTCACAGAGACAGATGATTGGTGTCAAAGTCATGGCCTGAAGCTCAATGCCAAGAAGTGCATTGTCATCCACTTTGGGAAAAACTCGGCACCCATAAACTACCAAATAGGTGGTAGCTTACTAAATACTGAAAGTGTGGTAAGAGACCTCGGGACACAGGTGGACAGTAGTCTCTCCTTTGATAACCACATCGCCACAGTAGTCAGGAAATCCTTCTATGTGGCACACCTCATCATAAAAGGGTTCTGTTCTAGAAAAAAGAAGGTCATTGTTCCTCTCTACTCATCCCTCATCTAACCCATTATAGAGTACAATTCTCCGTTTGGCATGTATCTCACAAGACACCTACAACAATGGCATTGGCCACAGAAATACCTCACTAAGAGGATTATTGGCTTCAAACAAATGCCATATGCAGACTGTCTCAAAAAACTCCAGCTCTACTCCGTTGCATATCACCTACTCAGAGGCGATCTCTGCCTAACATACAAAGCTATATCAAACCCAGAGCTGTTGGACATGCTACACTTAAGACATCCCAATCTCTCCAAACCACACACTCCAGGGACCTAAACCTTGTCACCACAATAAACAGAACATGCTGGAGGGATAGATTCCTCTCCCAGAGACTTCCCAAACTCTGGAACAAACTACCCACTCATGACAAGCAAAGCTCCTCATTGGCCCTCTTTAAGAAAAATCTTGACGACTGGATGGGAAATTGAAAATTCATCCCGGGGATCACTTCTGTGGCACTGCTTGACAGGGGCACAAGAAAATAATTTTCTTGGGTGGTGAAAGCCAGGGAACCTTTTTGGCTAGGCTTATATAGGCCTCAGGGCTGATAGCCTAGTACCTACCTATGAACCTATGAACCAATGTGAAATATTGAAAAAAATCCAGTTTTAATCAAGAAAAATCAATAAATGAAGTTTCTAAAACTCCTAATATACTTTTTAAATAATTTGAATTTTCAGTATTTATAGAATGATTATACAGTGTACTAAATATCATAGCATATTATTTTTATCGATAATCAAAGCATTTTTTGATACTTTTTTAATTAGAATTTGTACTCGTTTTTATGCATAACTTTCTAATATGTATCATATGTAGGACCAGTCCAATAGACTATTTTTAATTACTGCATTTGAATGTTGTGTCTTATGGCTTTTCCCGGTTAGGGGGTCGCCACAGTGGAACTCCGGTCCGCTAATGATTGGTAGTTGATTTTTACGTGCCGAGTTACCAGCCTTGACACACAACCTTCAATGAAGGTACACCCATTCATGCATGTCTCCAAGCAGAAGACGCTTTAGCTGAGAATTGAACCGGACAGGGTCTGACTGTGAGGGGACAGCAGCACCACCACGGATCCATTTACTAGATCCATTATTTAGCATTCACATTTCTGTCTCTTCTGATGATCTTATACGAGTACTAAGAGGACCTGTGGTTTACTAGGGGTCACCACAGTGGAACTCCAGTCCATTAATGATTGGCAGTAAATTTTAACGTGCCAAGTTGCCAGCCCTGATGCACAACCTTCAACGAAGGTACGTCCATTCATGCATGTCTCCACACAGAAGACGCTCTAGCTGAAAATCAAACAGGACAATGTCTTACTGTGAGGCGACGCTACTGCAGCACCACCACCTCAATCTACAGTTATTTAGTAACATCCCAAAATTTTACTTTGCCTAATATGCTAATATATATTAAATATTAATCATATTGCACTACTTGTGCTAATATCTACCTCATCTACCATAGCCTAGTGACTTTGAATATTCAACACAGACTTGTAAAACGTTTATATGTTTCTTCACTAATGTCCATATAATATTATTTATTTTGACATGTTTAGTTAACAAGTATAATTTATTTCCTTGAAGAGAGAGAGAGAGAGAGAGAGAGGACATTGTATCCAAGATGTTGACCATTCCATCATACTTACTATTGAAGAAATAGTAACAAAATTTCTAAGAGAGTTGTCTCCAAAGACTAAATTTTGGAGCATATATTAAAGAAAAAAAAAACGAAAATATACTCCTAGCAACACTTTTCATTTAAAGTAAAATTATGTGCCACTTACCTTTAGATTTTTTTAAAGCATATGCAGACTTCCACTAAATTTTTCTTTTCTTGTCTTTTGGTTTGCCTCTGCATGGATGCCAGATTTTATTCCATTTCTTTTTATTCCTTTTGTGTATTTGGATATTTTCAAGAAGTCATTCATTATGGATATTTTCAAGAAAGAGACTACCCTGGTCATTCATTAACAGAGGGGCCACTTTGTGCAACCAAACTAACACAATTCTTAGCATGATGAGTAGCATTGCTAATCACATGTGCAAGCAGCCAAGGTACATAGTATGATGAGGAGCCTCTCCTTGAGCATTCAATACAGGTTCTTGGCCGCATTATGGCAAGCTACCTCATGTTCACATCTATGTACATGATCTAATCAAATTAATGTGCATTAAAAACCATATTATCCAAAGCGAGTGCAAGCACACTGGTCTGTGTTGAGGATGTAATCAACATAATCACACAAATAAAATGGAAATGATACAGAAATTATGAGCAATGGAAAACCAAACAACAAACCAACAGAAGTCACAGAGAGGGTGAACATTAGTTGCAAAGTGATTTGTGTAATAAAACATTTATGGATAAAACAGCATAAAAATGTAAAAGAAGATTCAGCCATATATGAGTTGAGATTATACACATACCTCTCAAATTTCAATGCAACATTTCTGGACAAAGCCACAGCTAATGGGGGAGCAATGGATCAAATTATGGACAACTAATAAATATTGCTCCTATGCACTGAAAATGTACATGGAATATACGTTTTCACATTAGCATTCTTTTTTTGAAGCTATGTAGCCTGAAACCTAAATGTCTGTCATCCTTTAATGACCTCAGTCCTCAAGATATTCCAGAAAACCACATATTGTTTGAGAAACAACTCTCTCACTATCATCATGCAAGTAACATTAAACATCAACATGAACAACATTTGTACAAGTGTATGCTCACTGGGAAATTATCAAGCAGAGGCAGAGTTATAACAGTATGTGAAATCAGCTGTTTGGCAGTACAGTTAGGGACAGATTCCGTTTAGTTTGTGGAATGTGGAGCATTATGCCGATATCAGCATCAAACTTATGGATAACAATGTAATATATAAATGTTTCACAATAAACTCTGAATGTCTCAGTGTATCACAGAGTATCACAGTATTCAATTATTCTTGAAAACTTGCTGTCAAAGTGTGATGTATGTTAACAAATTCATGGACAGACTCTCTATATCCAAGTAGCCTGACAGTCAAAAATACATCCCCTGGATTCAATAAACTCCATGCAAGAATAGCACTATTCTTGCACAGAGTGGTTCATGTCCATATAGCACAGCAGCGCACCTTGCATATTCATGAAGGCGCATTGCTGTTCTACCTACACGGACATGAGCCATGAACGAGTGCAGGGGGTGTGTCCAAGTAGTTCACAGACATTGAACATGCCCCCTGCACTCAGAAAGTGCAGTACGGCACTTACTAATATAGATCTCTCATAATATTAGAGATTTACTCTAATATTATGGCAGTATTTCAGTGTCCGCAGACATTGAAATGAAATAAATGATCATTTCAGTGTCCATGAACACTGAAATAAACACGGCATCAGGAAAGCAATGCAGGGAGTGTGTGAAAGGTTCTGTGAAATGGGTCCATATTAAAGCACCGAAACCTCACTTATGTGAATACCTAAATGCTGACACATAAATAGCGAACCGCGAGAACACCAAACTTCCTGAAGCAAGAAATTAGAAATATCGAATTACCGTAGTTGGCCCTTATCCGGTATAGCTCCCTAACATAAATCTGCAATAGTACTGACCTTATGGTTAGGGTGTGGGTTAAGGTAAGTGCATATATAGTAATACATGCAACCTACACTTTAGGGTTAGAAGTAGGGTTACATTAAGTGCATATATAGTAATATAGTTGTCTAGCTTAATATATATGTAAATTATACTTTTCCCATAGTTGGGTGTTGTTTGTTTATAGTTAGATACATTTCTGTGTAATGAATGCTTGATTAGGATATGGGATATATGGGTGAAGTGTAGGTATGGGGAAGTACTGATTATTTATTTTGTTTGGGTAGGTAGCACGTAGCACGCGGTGGAGTTGGCCAACTATGGCAATTCGATATTTTGAATTTTGTGCTTCAGGACGTTCGATGTTCTCATGTTTCGCTAGTCATGTGTCAGCATTTATTTTGCATAAGTGAGGTTTCTGTGTTTTAATATAGACCCCTGTGAAACACCCCCTGCATTGTAAGCATGCTGTATGACACCTCCGCAACCTGCTAAAGCAGAAAATATGTGCAAATGCACAAATAATGGGGATAAATCCCTCAAAATGGACACAACATACATATTGCCCCACAAACTTAGAAAGTTGATAGAAAACAGTTCATGCATTAGCATGAATTACTGAAGGATTGAGGTCTGAAAACAAAGGTATGCCAATATTCTCTGACAGCAATCTATGTGGACAAAGGCACAGATAATGGGGGAACAAGTGATAAAATAGGGAAACCTCTGAAAAATTGCCTTCACACACTTAGAAAGTTGATATCAAACAAGATATGTATTAGCAGGTGTCCCTGAAAGATAGAAGCTTGAAAGCTGAATGAATGCCATTATTTCCCAATTGCAGTCCTTAATGACTTGTCAGAACACCACAAAACTCACTTACATAACATAATAATATAATAATAATATTATATATTTTTTCTAGGATAAGGAATGTTTAAGTGCAGTTAAACGGGTGTGCTCGTTATGGCCCACCACTTACCATAGCTTAAACATCCCATAGGCGATAAATACAAATATACAGATGAACTTTCCAAGTCTAGATAATGTAGTGGTTATATTCCTGGCTTTACATGCAGACGTTCATGGTTTAAATACCAAGACAGGCAACTTATTTTTCTATTTGAAAGTAGTGTTAAAACTATTTTTGTGAACTTAAATTATGTAGCAACTGCTTTTGTCAACCAGGGTAGTGTAGCTGGTGTACAATGTAAGTGTGAGTGCATATAACATGTGAAACCACCCAAGTACACACAGGTGCCCCATGCAGTATAGTCACACCCCTTGCCAATGTAAGGAAAGCACATAGAGGGATGGCATGTAAAGTATATGATATACACTTAATAAAGGAAACCAGTCCTCTGATATATTAAAAAAAAAATAAAAGTGAGCAATGGTTAGCAATGCTCAGCTATGCTTAGCAAGTGTAACCATTGCTAAGACATGATTGCTAAGCAACCGGTAGCTCAGCTAAGTGGAATTGCACACAGTTAAACACTGCTCAACAACTTCGCCTTTAAGCAGTGTTAAAACCAGCTCAGCAGGTTTGCACACTGCTTAACGGAATGTAACCTTTTCAAAATGATCCAATAATAGCAATGTGCTAGAATATTGCACTATTTAAATGGGGCAGGCATGAATACAGCCATAATCTGTTATAGTCCATCTGTGCATATATAATAGCTGGCATTGGAGAGGAAGTGCACGTCCAGATGCAACACTGGAGCAATCAGGAGTCCAGGGTCATGGCTAGACTACTAGTAAAAAAACATGAAGAGAGACTGCTGCAGGGCCAGTACCAGGGCTCCCAATACAAAGTGGACACCTGAGACCATCTTGCACATGACCTCACCAGTGCTACTGGCATCCCCCAGACTGATGTGTAGGTACTGCACCACTATGTGGACCTAAAGCTGAGGAAAAGTGATCTCTTGGACCAGTGGATCCAAGAAGGATGGGCCCAGAATGTTCCAGTAGTGTGTAAGTATCACTATCAAGTAGTTTGCAGCAAATACTAGCCTGAGAATGTGATAGACAGATATACATAATGTGTGTTTTACTCCCTTACAGCTGCAGTAGAGAGGGCTGTGAACATTGAAGCCCATGGTGATAGACTGCTGAGGCAGCACTGAGAGGCTGGTGAGTACAAATTTATTTTGCAGTATATAGTCCAAATAGCTAAGAAGGAGTACATTGCATACTGCTAGTAGGTATACTCTTACTGTGTGAACTGAATAAATATAAAAGTTTGACTGACTAATACTGATGTGAAATAAAGACCCTTTACAAAAACGGTTGTGTTTATTCTGGTAAGTTGTTGTAGACATATATACTGCACTAATTTCTGAACCCTGAATAGTAATGTGTAAAGTATAAAACTGTGTTCCATGCAGCATTGCTTTGTGTTAACCTTTGCTTTCCAGATTTTAGTAATCCAAAGGATTAATGCACAGTTCAATAATTATCCGTCATGCATGAATTACAGGATTTCAAGTTCAGACTGTCTAACCAAGAGACTATTAGGCAGAAACCAGAGAAATAAGGAATGGCAGTTCCCAAGTAACTCATTGTGATGAGAAATAGCTTAGTTGTTAATTTTGCACACCCAGACACGGTTTGAATCCAGGAAGTGTACTAAGATGTGTACAAATCTACATACAAGGAATCAGGAATAAATGTAAAAACAGTCAGGTAGTGTTAACATTAATTTTCCCCACATGTTTTATAGGTAAGAAAATGTTGCTAGTAGCTGTATGAAGCGTATACTAATAAACAGTGTACAACTGTTCAATTGTCACACCACATGCCTGAAAATGACAGCAGGATAGGTACATACAATATGCTGACTTCCTGAATCATACCTCTCAACTGTACATATATTCACCGAATGTTCAGATATTTGTTTTAGAGTTTTGGTCTGTTTTACATAAAGTAGTGGTGTCACGGCAAATCAGTGGCAAATCATTATAGACTGAAGTTAGAAAATAATGATAGACATATAAGTGTCAAACGTCATATCCTTCAGAAAAGCCATGCAAATGCAAAACCTGTTATGCTATCAACCTTCTAAGTTTGTAAGAGCAATACCTAAAAATTGTCTATATTTATGGCCCTTTGTCCCACTGTCATGTATGGCTTTGTCCAGATGTCATGCTGTAAGAGTTTGAGAGGTATGTTCCCGATACATGGCTCCCAAGTGTCATGCTGTCATGGCTAGTGGTCACTGCTGCAAATAATCCTGGACACAGATAGGAAACCATTTGATGTATGTCAGTAGCACACTCACATAACAGTAGGTCAGAGTACCCCTCCTGTGCCAGATATGTACCTCTGACATATACGAGTCCCCTCTAGTCATGTACCCAGAGTTGTCACAGTTTGCCACATACCACTCAAGGCTGACAGTTTAATAGGTATGTTTGTGCTACAGAATATATGGGCCATAGGCAGATGTAAAGTGAGGGCAGATCCATAGAGTACTGAGCAGTACAGTTGTGGAAAATAGAAGGATAAAAAGATGTTAATGGACTTTTTGTCTCTCCCCCCATCCCTCATCTGGATCAATACAATAATTCATATACTATGTGTATGTTTTACTCCAAGCCTAATGTTGGGACTTGTGTTATATTATCAATCTTATATTTGATTTCTTGCATGTTAATCTACCTTGTTCAAATACCATTGTTGGTGGCCTGTTGCCGTCAATGTTACTGGCATGCTCTTAAGATGCATACTGTTGTTCTATTCCTGTATGTGTTCTGTTTGTTATGCAACTGTTCTGAATCTGTTTTATGGGGTTAATTGGAACACTCACACATGCTGTTATAGTTAATCTTGAAATGTATTGTTCATGACTAACCAACATAATTTGTAAAACCTCAACACCATCGCACATCAGCCTTTCCCGTCTCATCTGGCCGTGACACCGGACCTCAGCATGTCTGGAACTCAACCCGAATCTGCGTCCTCTGCTGGTCCTGTCCCACCTTAGGGTGGAACTACCTCAGGTGATGGGTCCTGCCCCTCCCAGGAGCAGGCGCAGACAGGAGACTGTCACCCACCGTCAGGTCCAGAGTTTGGTGCGCAGCACCCTTAGATCTGAGTTTGGAGATCAGCTGCACCAGACTGAGGGCCGCCTGGCACACCTCAAGGGGCAGGCCTCCCCTCCTGTCTAGCTCACAGCACAGCCACCTTTGGGGCCGTGAAGGCGCAGTGGTGACTACCCATGGGTGGGGATCTCAGTCCCACTGTAACCATATGCAGGCCCACGGCCTTTAGATTCCCAACCACCCTCTCCATCAAATGTGTTTACCCCCCTCATGTGTCATATACCACCTCGTCTGCTGTCTTGTCTGTCTCCCTACCCAACCTCCCTCCCCCAGACATACCTACAATCCTACCCCAATATCCCACTCTCACTAAAAAGAAAAAAAGGGCATCTGCCCCCCCCAAAAAGTCTCCCCATACATAGCTGTCCATTTTGCATGTGTCCACTGGACACATGTAATCTGGTCCAATTGGCTTGACAAGACATTTCTGTGTCCTCACCCCTCTATCTGACATTTGAGTGTCCAAATTCACCTCCAAATTCTATACAAATGCACAACTGCTGCTGTATAAGAAATGGACATCTATGGACCTTCCCTACACCTGCACATTCCTAACTATCTATCATATTGGTTTTCCCTCTGCATGCCCCTTTTTTCACCACTTTCTTATCACCCCTTTTTTCTTTTCTTTTAAAAAAAATTAGCATGGGTGTAAGCAGGAGTAAGCGGTAGTAAGCAGAAGTAAGCGAGTTTGCAGGATGCTAAGTGAAGTCAACAGAGATTAAGCATCTGGACATTTAACCATGTGCTGGTATCTCTTAGCATTGCACAATCCCATGCAAACCCAATTACAACTGCTTAAAACTGCATTAATCACTCAGTTTCCATCAGCCACTGTTCAACCTAGAATCAAAATAATCAGCCCTGCCAAGTCTCGAGCCCAGGGCCCTATACACCATAGTCAAAACAATGTACCACTACACAATTTGAGTTGTAAGGATTGCTGATGCTTTTTCAAACATATCATGCAGTGGAGTCATTCAACAGCAGGGAAAAGATTCTGTAGAATCAGTCAGTTTTTGTATTTGTACATATACACATGTATATATGTATGGAAATGCATATATATATATATATATATATATATATATATATATAAAACCCGGTCAACAAATGTAAAATAAAATAAATAAATAAATAAATATATATATACACATATATATATTGAAAAATATATGCATAATATAAATAGAGATATACATATAAAAAAAAATATATATATATATATATATATATATATATATATATATACATATATAAACAGGGGAAATACATATATATATATGGTTCTAGGTTATAACACCGACAGCACACAACATCAACAACGACATCACCGACACCACATCATCGACAGCTCACAAACACGACACCACACACACTCAACACATCATCACAACAACCAATAAACAAAACAAATTCCCTGACCAAAAACCACACACATAACACAAGCACACCTAAATCCTAACAAACAAACACTAAACCTTACATACACAACTATCCACTACCCTAACTGAAACCCTAACCCTAAGGTCCGTCACTATCGCACACTAACCTAACCCGCTCCCTGACCCTAACTCACTTAACCCGCCCCTAACCCAAACAAAGTCACTACTGCACCCTTACATAACTCGCGCCCTAACCCTAACTCACTTAACCTGCCCCTAACCCAAAACATTCACTACTGCACCCTTACCTAACTCGCGCCCTAACCCTAACTCACTTAACCCACCCCTACCCCTACAGACCGCCAACATCGCACACTTACCTTACTCGCACCCTAACGTCCGTCACTACCGCATACTTACACATCCTTTCCCCATCTCGGTGTTCTCCGCGTCGGTGTTTTCATCCGTCGATCTTCTCACGTCGGTGATTTCGCTGTCGGTCTTCCCATCTGTCGACGTTATAACCTAGACCCATATATATATATATATATATATATATATATATATATATATATATATATATATACTCATAACATGTAGTGGAGTAAAATCTGGCCAAAGGCTGTCCAAATGGGGGCAATGGGCCAAAACTAAGGACATACATTTTAAATATTGCTCTTATAAATGTAGAGGGTTTGTTTCAGCATACATGTTCTGAAGGATGTGAGTTTTGAAACTGAAATGTATGTCATCATTTACTGTCAGAAATCCTCAGATCATCACAGTGATTTACCAGGGATATAAAAATAATGAATCTGTGGAACAGACCAGAAATATGAGCAAGAAACCTAGACATTCTGCAACAATCTGGCCAGTTGAGAGGTAGGCTCAGAACCTCTTACTGCAATGAATCTGGACCAAGCCTGACAAAGTGGCGGGAGAAAGCCATGAAAATAGGGACATATCTGAAATTCTGTAGTAGATAAGCTGACAAAGTTGCAGCAGTAACACCCTCCTGTCTGTCCTAATGTATAGTGACTGAAATAGTACAAGTCCAACACTCAATTACTTCTCACTAGTTAGTCACTGAAATCCTCACATTATCCCACTGATGTGTTAGAAATACACAGCACTTATGGGGGCCAGGCAACAGTACATCCTACAAATATCTGGACATAGCACATTAGGGAAACTACACTAAGCTGCTAAGCATGTCACCATGCACTGCCCAAACTACAGTCAGACAGACACAACACTAACCCAAATTCACTATGGGGAATTACACATGTATTGGCAAATATATCAGGCACTACAGTGATGTAACAGCACTGAAATACAGACACCACTGTGAAAGTGCATATCCACAAGCAATTCCACCACAGTCACAGTGACATACCGGTAAGCCAAAGGAACAGTATGGTATAAGGACACTCACACACTACCCCTACATATACTGGCCTAATTCACAGTGTAGTATGATGCTTGACCATGGTATGGGACATGTTTCAGTCTGCCCCTATAAACATATTCATCTGATAGACCAACAGAAACTGGAGCAACATTCACAGGCAGATAGACAAGGAGCCATAACACATACTTCTACCCCCTCCCTACACAGGCCATATAACATTGACACACTACACTGATACACAATCCTGACAGTCTGTCAACAATCACCAGAAATACACAGACCTCTCAACTGTTCACAGTCCCATTGAATGTCCAGGCTTTGTCCTCATATAGAAGGCCTCTTACACATAACATGTCTGGCAGTCTGATACATCACTGGGATGGTATCAGGAATGAATCCACTAAATAATAATATACCCTATCACCCTCTTAATGCATGACATCTGGATAAAGTCTGACATACTTAGGAGACAGAGGCCCAAAAACAGGGGCATATGTGAAATATTAAGTTATAAACAGAGACAGTTGCTGGTGTAACAGCATTTTTTTCTATACCTTCGAACAGTTATCTGCTTATCACTTTTACCTCCTCTTGTAACTACTTATCTCCTAACCTCCTACGAACATCCACTCCTCTCTACTGTTGTGTTTCCCTCTAAACACACCTCTACACCTACCTCACCTTTCACTCCAGCCACCTTAAATCTGACTACCAAACCTAACTACCTATTTGTCAGATACCACAGACTTGCTCACCTTAAGCTAAGCAAACAAAAAACTAAAAAATTAATTTATAACTTACATAAACAGTTCCAGCTCCAATATTTCAAACTCCTCCAATCACTGTTGCATGGGGATATTCACCCTAACCCTGGCCCACATTACACAAATACCAATAGCTTCAAAAAACATGACAAAGTTTCTTCTATATCATCTATCACTTATACTAATTCTCTCACAATAGCTCATCTTAATGTACGAAGCATCTGTAACAAAATTTCTCAACTCCATGCCCTTTTAGATGTTCACCAATTTGATATCCTATGTTTATCAGAAACATAGCTAAAACCTACCATTAAGGATAATGAAATAACCCCTCCCGGGTATAATATCTTTAGACTTGACCGCAAAACCAAAAAGGGAGGAGGCGTAGCAATTCTCTACAAAGCACAACTTCAAATTAGTATAATAAATCTGAATCTTCCTCTAGACAATAATGCAGAAGTAATCAGCTCCAAATTTCAAATCAACCCTAGTAAAGCTATTAATATCATTTGTATATATCTCCCCCCAGGAAATAACACTAACACTCTAGAATGTATCCTTAGCTTGCTGTCGAACAACCTCCCCCAAGAAACACTAGTCCTAGGAGACTTTAATATTGATTGGAATTCCTGCAATAGTATAAACCCCACCTCCCACATAAACCTATATGGCTTCACACAACTCATTAACTGTCCTACCAGAACTAATAAATCCAACAACCACGAATCCATATTAGACTGGATTCTGATTAATACCCCCCAACAAACCTACCAGTCTGGTACCCTTCCAGATGATCTAAGTGACCATTCATTAACTTATGTCATTAGACACAAAATCAATCTAACTGTACCTGCCACTTATAGAACACTACGAACAAAAAAGCATTTTAACTCTGAACATTATCAAGCTGAACTAAAACAATGTAATTGGTCCCCACTAAAATATCCCCCCCTCAATGAAGCAGTAGATTACTTCAACTCCACATTCTTATCTATTCTGGACCAACATGCCCCAAGTCAAACCATCAGAACCAAAACAAAAGTAGCACCCTGGCTAACTAATAATACTAGGCATAGAATCATTCTTAGAAACAAATCTTGGGCAAAATGGCGTAACACAAAAAATCTAACTGATCGCCAAAACTTTAGAGAGCTAAGAAACAGCACAAAAAGAGCTATCCTGACAGACAAAAAGAACTATTACCTTCAGTTGCAACAAACCACCATTAAGGAACCTAAAAAATTCTGGGCCAGTATTAATAATCTACTACCTCCTGGTCATTCTATTACACCTAACCCCCAGGACTCTAACCCTGAGAACCCTACACAAATAGCGAATGACTTCAACTCGTTCTTCATGAATACTATCCAAACTCTTGCTAGTCATCTATCTCCTGATACCTCTAACCTACTTCCACCTACATCAAATCCACCTCCCACCCTCCACTTACAACCTGTTTCTACTTCCTTTATTTCATCACTGCTCCAAAAGTTAAAACCTACCACTCCCTCTGCAGACAAACTGCCTGCAGAATTCCTGCAGGTAGGAGCTAAAGTCTTAGCCTACCCTATTTCCATCCTGATTAATAGATCTATAAAGGAAGGAATTTTCCCCTCTATCTGGAAGATATCTCATATCATACCACTACATAAAGGGGGAAAGTCCAATGATCTTTCTAATTTTCAACCAATGGCAATCCTTTCACCAATCGCTAAAATCATGGAAAAATGTATTCACAAACAAATACTTAATCACCTTCTCAATAACAACCTACTCTCTAACTGTCAGCATGGTTTCAGACCTTCACACAGTACCACTACTGCTTTACTCTCCTTTACTAACTCCATCAACACTAACCGTAACAACAACTATCTATCATCCTCAGTCTTCATCGACCTATCCAAAGCTTTTGATATGGTGAATCATAAACTTCTACTACACATACTAAAATCTCTTGCTCTCGACCATCATGCCTTATCCTGCTTTGCATCTTACCTAGAAAATTGTCAGCAGGCAGTACTCTGGAAAAATTCATTTTCAAATCTTCTCCCTATCTCTTTAGGTGTACCTCAAGGCTCTATCCTAGGCCCTCTTCTATTTTCAATCTTTATTAACGACCTACAATCTGCTATCCCATATACTACCCGCATACAATACGCAGATGACTCTACTATAATCTGTACTGCTACCTCTCAAACAGAACTCCAGTCTCTTACTCAAAAAGCTTTTAACGCTGTAGAACATTGGTTCTCTCACCGCTGTCTACTCCTTAACCCCCAAAAAACCAAACTGTTACTTTTTTCACCTACTCGTAAATCTACTCAACCATATTTTACTCTTACCTCCTCTGATGGTACTCTCATTTCTCCTGACTTGACCACAAAACTATTAGGAATAACTATTGATAATAACCTCAACTTTGACTCTCACATCAACAACACAATAAAATTAGTTAATAAAAAAATAGGATCCCTTTATAGAATCAAACCTTTCCTAACACCTACAGCAAGGTCCACCATAGCTAGATCTCACCTAATCTCTACTCTTCTCTATGCTTCCCCCATTTACACTAATCTTTCCAAAAACAACATTAAAAAACTAGCAACATCCTATTATAATATAGCTCGATTCGCAGTAGGATCTCCTTTTCAAACTCATCACTGTTTGAACTTAAAAAAACTAGGCTGGATTGAACTTCCTAACCAACTTGTACTTCAACAGCTCTTAATAGCTTATAAGATTCTATATCAGCCAGGCAACACACCGATACTTTCTAGCATTATTTCACCATACAATAACCTGAAACAACTACGTTCTTCAAATAAACTTCAGATTAATATTACCAAATCCAACAATTATGCATGAAACTGTCTATTCTCCAACTCTGTTGGAAAAATATGGAATAAACTACCCTCTGATATCACATCTTTGACCTCTTTCCTACTTTTTAAAAGACAACTGAAAATTTATCTCAATAAACATTGGCTTTGCTCCTGCACTAATCCAGATTAACCTCATTTTTCCTTCACCTTTTCCCTTGTTAACTTTCACTGCACAAAAAAAAAAAAAAAAAAAAAAATGTTCAATTTATATTATCTGTTTAACTTGGTATAACTACTTATGTTTCTAATGTAACATTTTAATGCCTTTTTATGATGATACTTGTTACAACTAGTGGAGCTTTTCTCCCTGGGCCTCTACTGAAAATGGACATATATCCAGCTAGACTAGCCCGGTCAACAAATGTAAAATAAAATAAAAAATAAAATAAAAACATAACTTTTCTGAGGGATATGAAGTCAGAAACACAAATGGATGATACCATTTACTTACTGCAATCCCCACAGTATGCTACTGATTTTCTAAAGACAAAATTATGTCTGAGTAACACACAAAACATAAGAGTCCAAAATTTGGCCATTCTGCTGATAGTCCTACAGTTGAGAGTTATATCAACCACATAACACTGGCAGACTTAAAATCACAAAGAAAAGCCATGTCCACACAAACCCTGTTAAACTAACATTAATTCAACTGTATAACAGCAATACATACATTATGCCCTTATGTCTGGAACATTCTCCCCCAGTTTGTTGGGCTGTCTCCATAGTTTTCATTGTAAGAGGTATTTACAACTACCCTCTGTGATTCTGTTGTTCACACATCTCCATGAAGTCTCCCTCACAGGCAAGGAAAAGAGTCAACACCCACATGAAGTACTCAATTATACGAGTGTGTTGCCATGCCATTGTCTATAAGAATAACACCACAGCTGTTCTGGATGCAATTAGCAAGTGGGGGACATCAATTGGTGCACAGGCCATCAGCTGCTCATGACCATTACCTACAAAAGGTAAGCTGCTGCTTACGCAAAACAGATGTATACCCTACATCTGGGAAAGAGAGTGAGTGAGTGAGTGAGAGACCCACAAAGACCAAAAAAAAACAAGCTACAGATAGTGGAATAAAACCAACCATACTTGGGAAAAAAACAGGCATGTCAAATAAGTAACCATGTAACAGAATGCAGTAGGGGGTATGTAATAATGGGAAATAGGAAGTTCAACAAATATGTCTCAACAAGACTTGTTGTACTGATACATTGCTGATCAGAACCTATGGCCATAGCAACTGGGTCTGCCTGCAGTGACATAGATCACAGCGCTGGCCACTGAGTCACCCAGGAAAGGATGGCTGACATATGACTACTATTGGAGTATGTGTTGAACAATAATGACTGTGACACTGTTATGCCAGCTACTGGGATGTTGTAGATATCCATATATTAATTGTGAATACAACTGTGATGTACATGTCTGTCACATAAATGTGAGAGACTTGTACAGGGTATTTGCATAGTGAAATACTGCTGCAGATGTGTGTGCTGAACTGCATGTGATATACTGAGCTCATACCATTCAACTGTCAAGTGTTATGCACACTGACCATATGTATGCCTCATATTTGTAGTCATGTACTCATAGAGTTGTGTTATGTCTGGCAAATCATTGGCAGCCTGTGATGACTGACATTGCAACATCTCCTTCCCTTTTTTATGGCTGTTCTCGTTAGGGGTTGCCACAGTGGATCATCTGTCTCCATTTCCTCCTGTCCTCTGCATCTTGCTCTGTCACACCAACCACCTGCATGTCCTTTATCACCACATCCATACACCTTATCTTAGGCCTTCCTCTTTTCCTGTTACAAGGCAGCTTCATCCTTACTATCCTTTTCCCAATATACTCAGCATCCCTCCTCAGCACATGTCCAAACCAACATAACCCCACTTTCTGGCTTGGTCTCCAAACCAGCCAACCTGGCCAGACCCTCTAACATACATATCACTAATCCTATCCACCCTTGTCACACCCAGTGCAAATCTTAACATCTTTAACTAGGCCACGTCCAGCTCTGACTCCTGCCTTTTTGTCAATGCCACTGGTTCCAACTGATATAACAGCTAGTCTCACTACCATCTTGTAGACCTTCCCTCTCATTCTTAATGGTACCTGTCTGTCACAAATAACTCCTGACACTTTTCTCCACCCTCCCCATCCTGTGTGCACTTTCTTCTTCACCTCTCTCCCACATGCTTCATTACTCTGAACTGTTGATCCCAAGTATTTAAACTCATCCATCTTTGAAACTCTACTCCCTATATCCTCACCATTCATCAATCCTCCCTCCCATTCACACACATATATTCTGTCTTAGTCCTGCTGACCATCATTCCTCCCTCCTCTAGAGCATATCTCCACCTCTCCAGGGTTTCCTCAACCTATTCCCTACTCTCACTACAGATCACAATGTCATCTGCAAACATCACAGTCAACAGGGATTCCTGTCTGATCTTATCTGTCAACCTGTCCATCACCACTTCAAATAAGAAAGTGCTCAGAGCTGAACCCTGATGTAATCTCACCTCCACCATAAACACACCTTTCACCCACTGCAGAACTCACCACTGTCACACTACCCTTGTGCATATCCTGTAACAGTTACAGATTCCTCCACCACTCCTGACTTCCTAATACAATACCACAACTCCTCTGTATGCACCCTGTCATATGCTTTCTCTAAGTCCACAAAAACACAACATAACCCCTTCTGATCTTCTCTGTACCTCTCTATCAACACACTTAGAACAAACATCACATCTGTGCTGCTCTTTCCTGGCATGAAACTATACTGCTGATCACTAATCCTCACCTCCCTTCTTAACCTAGCTTCCACTACTCTTTCCCATACCTTCATGCTGTGACCATTCAGTGTTATCACTCTGTAGTTACTACAGCTCCGCACATCACGCTTATTCTTATAATTGGTAATTAAACATTTTTTCTCCACCCCTCATGCATCCTTTCACTTTTCAAGATTACATTAAACAATCTGGTTAAAAAGATCACTGCCATTTCCCCAAACATCTCCATGCTTCCACAGGTATGTCATCTGGACCAACAGCTTTTCCATTCTTAATCCTCTTCATAGCTATCTTTACTTCCTCCTTGCTAATCTGTTGCACTTCCTGATTCACCATACCCACATCATCCAACCTACTCTCTCTCCCATTTGCTTAATTTGACTGCCCTTCAAAGTACTTTTTTCCATCTGCTCAACACACTCTCCTTGCTTGTGAATACGTTTCCCTCATTATCTTTTATTAACCTTATCTGCTGCACCTCTTTCCTAGCTTGGTCCCTCTCTATAGCCAATTGGTACAGGTCCTATTCTCCATCCTTAGTGTCCAACCTTTAATGCAACCCTTCATACGCCTCATCCTTAGCCTTTGCCACCTCTCTCTTTGACATGCACCTCATCTCCTTATACTCCTGTTTACTTTCTTCATCTGTCTGACAATCCCACTTCTTCTTCACCAACCTCTTTCTCTGTATACTCCTCTGTACTTCCTCATTCCACAACCAGATCCCCTTGTCCTCCTTCCTCTGTTCAGATGTCACACCAAGCACATTTCTAGTCATCTCCATTACTAGCTGTGCTGTAGTTACCCAGATATTCAGTAACTCTTCACTGCCACCCACTGCTTGTCTTAACTCTTCCCTGAACTCAATATCACAATTACCCATTTTCAGTTTCCACCATTTGATCCTGGGTGCTGCCTTCACACTACTTCTGTTCTTCTTGATCACCAACGTCATCCCACAGACCAATATTCCATGCTGCCTAACCACACTTTCCCCTGTCACCTGTTTACAGTCTTCAATCTCCTTCAAACAGGCCCTCCTGCATAGGAGATAATCTGCCTGTGTGCATCTTCCTCCCCTCCTGTATGTCACCCTATGCTCCTCTGTCTTGTTAAAAAAAATATATTCACCACAGCCATGTCAATCCTTCTTGCAAACTCCACCACCATCTCACCTTCTGCAATCCTTGGCTTAACACCATACCTACCCATCACTTCCACATACCCTCCATTCCCTTCACCAACATGCCCATTGAAAGCTGCTCCAATCAACACACTCTCACCCTTAGGTACAGTCATCACCACTTCATCCAACTTACTCCAAGATTTTTCTGTCTCATCCATCACACACACAACTAGCGGAGCATGTGCACTAACAACAGTCATCATTACACCATCAATGTTCAGCTTAATTAACATCACTCTATCTGACACTCTTTTCACCTCTAAATACACCCTTGCCATACTGTTCCTTCAGGGTAACCTCTACACCATTTCTCCTACCATCCACACTATGATAGAACTATTTGGACCAACTCTGATACACCTAGCCTTACGCCCCTTCCATCTGGTCTCTTGCACACAATATATCAACCTTCCATTTGTCCATCATATCAGCTAGCTCTGTCCCCATACCATTCATACTGCCAACATACCCTCACTAACACACTCCTAGCCTTTCTCCTTTCTGCCTGGCATATGAGTGTCGGACATCCTCCAGGGTATATCTGAGAATAAGAAATGTCAAAGTGAAAAGCACTCAAAAGTACCAATAAATCGAAGGAGAGTGCAGTAAGCCAAAAACGAGAAACCCAAAAGCAAAAATTCACTCAATTTAATAAAAAACATCCATAAAGCATTAACGCTTTTACACAAACAATTTCAGTATGCGTTTTCGTCCTTTATACTTGGACTTCATCAGATACATACTTCCCAAACCATTGAACCTTTAAATACATTAATTAATGTTAATTAACCAATGAAATCACTTTAAATACATTTAAATGGGCTAACCAAAATACATTTTGGGTTCATGAATATTAATAAATAAAAACATATGATTTGCTCATACTTTAATATACTATTCAATAATAGTTAAAACTTAATCAACGCATAAATATACACATATACCTTACCTTAATTTAATATATATAAACAAATATATAGATTACTATATATATTTTAAAAAACTTGTATGTTAAAACTTGTGTTTAAAAATTTATAGTGGATGGCTCCCACTAGTGTCAAAATTCATAATTACCATTAAATTTTGTTAGCTCTTAATTTCAACAATGGTAATATGGTTAAAAAATCATTGAGACCTGTTTTTTTCCCCACATCTAGGTTAACTTGCCACCATAATTATTTGCTCTCTAAAATGTCCTCCCATGGACCCCCTCTAATATACTGCTTAATCTGTTCTAGTACAAAAAAATGAAATATAAATCCCATACAGCCCCTAGAATGTTTATAAAGTGCATTCGTTTCTTTTGCTTTATTAATGTCGTAGGTATGCTCATATATTCTTTTCTTTAATGCTCTTTCTGTTTTACCTACATAGAATGACTGACATTTTTGGCATATTGCAAGGTATACTACCCCTCTAGTATCACAACCATACAGGCCCCTACTTCTAATCCATCTCTTCCTGCTTTCCAAGTAAATTTCCCCTTTATTCATTATATAAGGGCATTGATTACATCTTCCACATTTAAATGTTCCTGTCCTTCTATTACTTACTAATGTTGAATTAAATCCTGTCCTTTCCATCATATTCCTTATACTTTGAGAATTTTTATATATTACTTTTGGACTTATCTTTGTTATTTCCTCAATATCAGTAAGTGATAATAATTTATTCCACTCTCTGTGAAATATGTCCCTCACATTACAATTAGAGGAATTATATTCTATCACCAAGCTTTTTTGAAACACCTCTGATGTGTTATCACAATTATTACATTCATCTTGCATATTCATATTGCACCCCATGCCTTTGATAGGTTTAAACCTATCCAACCTACCTTTTTCTACTTCCTTTCTTATTTTTTCCACAAAAATGTTTGGGGTACCCTCTATCCAGAAACATTTTTCTAACTTATTACATTCCTTTAAAAAATCTACATCCAAACTAGACATTCTAGAGCCCCTTACAAATTGCCCCTTTACTATATTTCTTTTACAATGTAGGGGATGGGCGCTTTCATAATGTAGGAAGGAATTAACATAGGTGTCTTTTCTAAACACCCTGGTTTCATATTTTTGATTAATTTTGTATACTTCCACATCCAGATATTGTAACACATCAGAACTGATGTTATATGTAAACCTCAGAAAATTAGTAGTTTTATTTAAGTATTCCATAAATTCTAAAAATTTGTCTTGTCCCCCAGTCCATAAGATGACTATGTCATCTAAAAATCTTCGATATAATATCCAACAATTTTGAAATGTAAAATTTGTAATGAATTTCTCTTCCCATTTGGATAACACTATGTTAGCATATGTAGGTGCGCATGCTGCCCCCATGGAGACACCTTGTTTTTGTTGAAAATATTCACCATCATATATAAGAAAGTTATATTTCAATATTGTCTCCATGAGTGCTACAGTTACTATTTTTTCATTCTGTGTCAATACTTTGTCTAGGAAAACACTTTCTTCAAACATTTCCATGCCCTCACAATGTGGGATACTTGAGAATAAATCTACTATATCTATAGTAATAAACAATAATTCATCTCTGTAAAGATCTGGTGTAAGTTCATTTAGGAAATCCCAAGAGTCTTTTAGGATGGTTTTATTGTTTACCCATATGTGCTTCGTTTTCAAATCCACATATTTTGCCAATGGTAAAGTTTTAGAATCCTCCGCAGACACAATAGGCCTAAGGGGTGGGTCTATCAAGTTTTTATGGATTTTGGGAATGCCAAAAATAGTTGCTATCCTAGGCTTATTTACATATAGAAATTTAAAAATATTATTGTCTATTACATTTTCACACATAAAATCTTGTAACATCATATCTATGTGTTGGTAAGCCACATTCACTTCATTTCTGGAAACAACTATATATTTCTTTTCGTCCCTCAATATTGAATTCATTTTCCTTCATACAATATATTGTCCATAATAACTATCATCATATGTACCATATGTTTCTATGGAAGAAGGGGTATTACCATCTAATAGCTCCCCCTCCCCCCCCCATATGAAAATTTCCTCTCTTTGCTTGTTGTGGATAATAACCCTGTTCCTTCTCTAACAATGGAGGGAATTCCATATCATATTCCACTTCATTCCACATATTAATCTTGTTGTTTTCATTCTTCTTCCATTTATTATCTGTACCATATGTATCCCATTTAGAATGTGGTGGTTTTGGGTAACTAGTTTTACTTGCATATTCTTGTATGTCCCTATTAAGTTTACCCATTTTACGTTGAATAACTTCATCACATTTAGTGTCAATATCATTTCTCATTTTAAAATATTTATCACTTTCTTTTTTAATGCCATGTATCAGGTCTTCCTTAATACAGGTATCTAATTCATCTATTTCCTTACCCAAAATATCTTGCTTTCTATCATTTTCCTCTATAATAAGTTTAACTATTTCCAATCCACAATTATTAAACACTTTTAAAAGACTTTCATGAAATTCAGAACCCACTTGAACATTATTTGGGTATTTATATACCCTAAGTCCCTTTGGAACTATTTCCTTGTTTAAACATTCTCTTAAATATGCATTTTCAATACTATAGATTCTATATTTAGTCATCAATTTATTTAACTTATCCAGCTTCACAACATATGAGTCTCCATTAGTTTGCCCATAAAAAACATTCTTATCAATATTAAAATAAAAGTCTTTCTTTAACCATTCATTGGTAGTTTTCGTGTTAGTTTTTACAGTACCTTTAGGTGCTACCATAGAACTCAGCATTTTAGGTCTGGCACCTAATTCAACAAATGAATCCTTTCTCTGCTCGTCTCCTTCCACTCCAGATTCAAAATCCTTGGTCTTACTACTGGATTGAATAAAGTCCCATTCGGGTCTAAAAGGTCGCCGGCGTCTCCATTTTCGCCCATAAGCTCCCTTTTACATTTATGATAATGTCCTGTAAACCCTTCGGTTCCATTGTCTGTTGTTAAGCACGCATTGCTTTGACTAGGAAGTAAGGCATGGCAGAGAGGAGTGAGCAGGTCAATGAGCTCTGTCAGTTGGCCAATCAATTTTCTAGATTGTCCCACCTCTTCCTGTCCTTCCAAACTCATTGCAACCCAAAAACTTCAAGGGTTCTTTTTGTAATTTTTTTTAGTAATCTATATATTTATTTATATATATTAAATTAAGGTAAGGTATATGTGTATATTTATGTGTTGATTAAGTTTTAACTATTATTGAATAGTATATTAAAGTATGAACAAATCATATGTTTTTATTTATTAATATTCATGAACCCAAAATGTGTTTTGGTTAGCCCATTTAAATGTATTTGAAGTGATTTCATTGGTTAATTAAGATTAATTAATGTATTTAAAGGTTCAATGGTTTGGGAAGTATGTATCTGATGAAGTCCAAGTGTAAAGGATGAAAACGCATACTGAAATTGTTTGTGTAAAAGCGTTAATGCTTTATGGATGTTTTTTATTAAATTGAGTGAATTTTCGCTTTTGGGTTTCTCGTTTTTGGCTTACTGCACTCTCCTTGGATTTATTGGTACTTTTGAGTGCTTTTCACTTTGACATTTCTTAGTTTCTTTTCCTGTTTGAGCCAAAAAGAAACCTTCAAGTTTTTGGGTTGCAATGAGTTCGGAAGGACAGGAAGAGGTGGGACAATCTAGAAAATTGATTGGCCAACTGACGGAGCTCATTGACCTGCTCACTCCTCTCTGCCATGCCTTACTTCCTAGTCGAAGCAATGCGTGCTTAACAACAGACAATGGAACCGAAGGGTTTACAGGACATTATCATAAACGTAAAAGGGAGCTTATGGGCGAAAATGGAGATGCCGTCGACCTTTTAGAGCCGAATGGGACTTTATTCAATCCAGTAGTAACACCAAGGAATTTTGAGTCTGGAGTGGAGGGAGACGACCAGAGAAAGGATTCATTTGTTGAATTAGGTGCCAGACCTAAAATGCTGAGTTCTATGGTAGTACCTAAAGGTACTGTAAAAACTAACACGAAAACTACCAATGAATGGTTAAAGAAAGACTTTTATTTTAATATTGATAAGAATGTTTTTTATGGGCAAACTAATGGAGACTCATATGTTGTGAAGCTGGATAAGTTAAATAAATTGATGACTAAATATAGAATCTGTAGTATTGAAAATGCATATTTAAGAGAATGTTTAAACAAGGAAATAGTTCCAAAGGGACTTAGGGTATATAAATACCCAAATAATGTTCAAGTGGGTTCTGAATTTCATGAAAGTCTTTTAAAAGTGTTTAATAATTGTGGATTGGAAATAGTTAAACTTATTATAGAAGAAAATGATAGAAAGCAAGATATTTTGGGTAAGGAAATAGATGAATTAGATACCTGTATTAAGGAAGACCTGATACATGGCATTAAAAAAGAAAGTGATAAATATTTTAAAATGAGAAATGATATTGACACTAAATGTGATGAGGTTATTCAACGTAAAATGGGTAAACTTAATAGGGACATACAAGAATATGCAAGTAAAACTAGTTACCCAAAACCACCACATTCTAAATGGGATACATATGGTACAGATAATAAATGGAAGAAGAATGAAAACAACAAGATTAATATGTGGAATGAAGTGGAATATGATATGGAATTCCCTCCATTGTTAGAGAAGGAACAGGGTTATTATCCACAACAAGCAAAGAGAGGAAATTTTCATGTGGGGGGGGGGATATTAGATGGTAATACCCCTTCTTCCATAGAAACATATGGTACATATGATGATATTATTGTTGACAATGCCAAAAACACGTACCAGGGGTTTTCCATTTACAATTTTAGTAACTTGCTACTGAATAAAGTGAATTTTGGTTTGCTCAGTAAAGGGTTAAAATTCATACCCTTTAATAAAGGTGATCTAACTAGGACCTTACTTGACATCAAATTATTTGTAAGAAAAATTAATTTGGAAGTTTTAGCCTCTAGAAATAATTTTAAGAAAAATAACAAGAATGATTTGGAATTAGCAAGGAAATCCACCTTTAATCCACCCCTACTACCGCAGTTAAGGAATTTTGAAGCAATATTAGAAAATGAAGTTAGAAAATCACAGGATCAGAACAGAAATAAACATAATTTCAATCTTAGTAAAGAAGAAAACAATGTATTGAATGAGTTAAGAAACAACCATCAAGTAAGAATTATGAAACCAGACAAGGGAGGGGGAATAGTTATTATGGACAATATATTGTATGAAGGAAAATGAATTCAAAATAAATAATAAAGATAATCTATGTAAGAGATTAATGAAAATTTTGCGGGAAAGGTTTTTCTTTTTACAGATAATTTCATTATTTCTAAATCTCTTATATTATTCAACACACCTGTACCTCAAAGTGTTAAAAGGTTAAGCTTCCCTTGTTATGGTCTATTCTAGCAGTGGCTAGGAAAATAATAACCAGAAATTGGATTTCAGATACACCTCCTTCGTTCAATGAATTTAAAAATGTTATGAATATAGTGTGCCATATGTAAATAAACACAATTAGGTCAAGAACAACTAGAAAAACATCTTATTATATTGTATGGGATAATTTACAAAATTTGTTAAAAAAATCCTAATTTCAATAGCATGGTATTTTAGTTTAATTAATTGATCTGATTGTAGTGGATGTCTTTGTAAATACTTTAGTTGTTTTGTTGAATGTTATAATCATATCTATTTTTAATTACTTGTATAAAATTGTTATATTTCTCTTGTATGTTAAAACAATAAACCTGTTTTGAAAAAGAAAGTGCTCAGAGCTGAACCCTGATGTAATCCCACCTCCACCATAAACACACCTTTCACCCACTGCAGAACTCACTGCTGTCACACTACCCTTGTGCATATCCTGTAACACTTACAGATTCCTCCACCACTCCTGACTTCCTCATACAATACCACAACTCCTCTGTATGCACCCTGTCATATGCTTTCTCTAAGTCCACAAAGACACAACATAACCTCTTTTGATCTTCTCTGTACCTCTCTATCAACACTCTCAGAACAAACATCACATCCATGCTGCTCTTTCCTGGCATGGAACTATACTGCTGATCACTAATCCTCACCTCCCTTCTTAACCTAGCTTCCACTACTCTTTCCCATAACTTCATGCTGTGACCATTCAGTGTTATCACTCTGTAGTTACTACAGCTCCACACATCACGCTTATTCTTATAACTGGTAATTAAACACTGTTTCTCCACCCCTCATGCATCCTTTCACTTTCCAAGATTACATTAAACAATCTGGTTAAAAAGATCACTGCCATTTCCCCAAACATTTCCATGCTTCCACAGGTATGTCATCTGGACCAACAGCTTTTCCATTCTTAATCCTCTTCATAGCTATCTTTACTTCCTCCTTGCTAATCTGTTGCATTTCCTGATTCACCATACCGACATCATCCAACCTACTGTCTCTCCCATTTGCTTCATTCATCAACCCCTCAAAGTACTTTTTCCATCTGCTCAACACACTCTCCTTGCTTGTGAGTACGTTTCCCTCATTATCTTTTATTACCCTTACCTGCTGCACGTCCTTCCTAGCTTGGTCCCTCTGTATAGCCAATTGGTACAGGTCCTATTCTCCATCCTTAGTGTCCAACCTTTAATGCAACCCTTCATACACCTCATCTTTAGCCTTTGCCACCTCTCTTTGACATGCACCTCATCTCCTTATGCTCCTGTTTTCTTTCTTCATCTGTCTGACAATCCCACTTCTTCTTCACCAACCTCTTTCTCTGTATACTCCCCTGAACTTCCTCATTCTACAACCAAATCCCCTTGTCCTCCTTCCTCTGTTCAGATATCACACCAAGCACATTTCTAGTAGTCTCCATTACTAGCTCTGCTGTAGTTACCCAGATATTCAGTAACTCTTCACTGCCACCCACTGCCTGTCTTAACTCTTCCCTGAGCTCAACATCACAATTACCCATTTTCAGTTTCCACCATTTGATCCTGGGTGCTGCCCTCACACTACGTCTGTTCTTCTTGATCACCAACGTCATCCCACAGACCAATATTCCATACTGCCTAACCACACTTTCCCCTGTCACCAGTTTACAGTCTCCAATCTCCTTCAAACAGGCCCTCCTGCAGAGGAGATAATCTGCCTGTGTGCATCTTCCTCCCCTCCTGTATGTCACCGTATGCTCCTCTGTCTTGTTAAAATATATATTCACCACAGCCATGTCCATCCTTCTTGCAAACTCCACCACCATCTCACCTTCTGCAATCCTTGGCTTAACACCATACCTACCCATCACTTCCACATACCCTCTGTTCCCTTCACCAACATAAACATTGAAAGCTGCTCCAATCAACACACTCTCACCCTTGGGTACAGTCATCACCACTTCTTCCAACTCACTCCAAGATTTTTCTGTCTCATCCATCACACACACAACAAGCGGAGCATATGCCCTAACAACAGTCATCATTACACCATTAATGTTCAACTTAATTAACATCACTCTATCTGACACTCTTTTCACCTCCAAATACACCCTTGCCATACTGTTCCTTCAGGATAACCTCTACACCATTTCTCCTGCCATCCACACCATGATAGAACTATTTGGACCGACTCTGATACACCTAGCCTTATGCCCCTTCCATCTGGTCTCTTGCACACACAATATATCAACCTTCCTTCTGTCCATCATATCAGCTAGCTCTGTCCCCATACCAGTCATACTGCCAACATTAAAAGTTCCTACCCTCACTAACACACTCCTAGCCTTTCTCCTTTCTGTCTGGCATATGAGTGTCGGACATCCTCCAGGGTATGTCTGAAAATGCAAAAGCTACTCTCCTATAAAATGACTTAAGTGTGTTACAGCAATATTAAGAAAGTGTAACTAATTTTGACCCATCACCCCCATTTATATGTGGTGCCCTCCAGATGTCCTGCTCTAACAGGTTGACAGGACTCACTGAACAGTGAGTGTAACTACAGTGTGCCATACTGACATAAACCAGAAATGTATATCATGTATTACCTGTGCACATCTATGTATGAGTAGGTGCACCTGGCTGCCTCATAACAACAGACATGGGATGCAAAATGTCAGATAAATAAGCTGTACATGTTGTACACATGTGTAATCTCAGTTTCTGTGCATCTAATAGAGTTAGATTTCTACAGCTACTGGTTGTTGCATTGCCCTGACACAGATATAGCTGCTAGAATAAGCATGATTATCAGGTTGAAATTTCAGAGGTGTCTAACTGTGTTATGAGCTTGTGTCCATGAGTACTAAAACAGCCATATGACCACTGACATAGCTGTATGGACTCCGAAATACCTTACCTGTAAAACCTGTCTCCACCAAAGAAGAGTAATTGCCTTTGCTGGACAGCAGCAATACACAAACCACATAATTGGTCGCTATGTCAGCTGTACAGGTCAGAGTAGGAGCAGGCACCAACTTGGCAGTGAGTCATCCTTTGTCTGAATGAGCATATAAGGTCCCAGTTGGATTACTGTAAGGGTAACTATGAGTACAAATTGGACACATCCACCGAGAGCAATCACAAGGCCGTCTTCACATATGTCTGCAATCTCAGAGGTAACAACACAACCCACCCTGTAATGGTGCTCAATCACATCATAGACACACGCACCATAGCTATAGGCAACCTGCTGCAGACAGGTTTAGGGCAAACATCATCCCCCTGGCTCACCATCAGTGTAGGTGTATATGTACAGCCCCTGCACCCCTCTCCTCATCATCATCAGGGAGCAGGTGCATACTGCCTAATCAAAGTCAACAAAAGCAAGTCTCCATGGGACCTGAGAACAATCCTGTCTGCATCCTGTATGAAGTCAGGCATATGCTTCCAGCTCCATTACACACTGTATGCAAGCAAAGCATGAGCACCATTGACATCCCATCTGCTAGGAAGATGACCACTGTCATCCCTCTATGCAAATGTGAATGATGATTGGTGGTTTATGAATGTACTGGCCCTCATTGGGGGGAACATGACACATCAGGACCAGGAGTGCAATGCAGGTTCATACTTTGCTGATAGATGACAGGGGTATGATGAGAATGTAAGTGGTGGCTAATGATAGGCAATATTGATGTGCTGGCTCTGTAATTAACTCTGGGCAATATCTAAGGTCCTGTGATGTGTTTCCCTGTTTATGTCTTCCAGATACCATGCAGCGTCAGCCGGTGTACACTGCTGAGGAAAATGCAGTCATTACAGAAGCAATACTACAGCACCATGTGGTGCTGTTCAGCTGGAGACAACAAAATCTGAGGGAGTGCAATGCCCCATGGGACGACCTTCTCCACAGAATGAACATCTTGGGCCACCATGGCCGCACATACAATCAGGTCAGGCATCGAGCAACTGACCTGATATGTTGTGCCCAGCAAAGGGCTGCTGCCATGGCCAGGGACAGTTCCTCCTCAGGTCGGGGTCCTGCCATGCAGGCCGTACTTACACCAATGGAGGAGCTCCATTCCAACCTTGGGGCAGCCCCAACACAACAACCAACACATGAAACGTTGGTCATGGAGGTGAGTGCCACCCAGGAAATAGGTGAGGAGCATCCAGGTAAGTCCACAGTGGACATCAGTTTAAGCATGTAGCAGTCATACTGTCTTCAATAGAGTATCTAGATGCATATGTCAGTTCAAACTGCATTTGTGGGTGGGGTTTAGTAATGCACACAAGTGCACATCTGTGGTGAGGGACAGCAAATTGTGTACTATCATAGCTTGTACTGTACCTGTGCAGACACCTAGCATTCATCTTGTACCAATGCCAAATGTGATTTTGCTGACAATACCTCTCCATCACAACTACATAGGTACCTCTGGTCTGCATGTGGGACAGCAGCCTGATGCCAGTGAGTATGGGATTTTTCTGTTGTGGCTCATCAGTACCCAAGGAATGCTAAGGTCATGCATGTGACCATGCACACAACTGTTACTCTCAACCATTTTGCAATATCTGCATGTTCACTTGTGGTGGGGTTAACTGCATTGCAGCACAGTGGTCATCACAGGGGCCTGTTTGTGGAAGATGTCACATATCTGTAGCATACCTCACAACCTGTCATTACAGGAAATCTGGACAAAGACTGTCAAAATGGGGGGATGAATGCCCAAAACAAGGAACATATTTTATAAATTAGTGTTATACAGTGCATATAAATGGTGTACACACACACCTGTTAGAATGCCAGATATTTGTGAAATACAAAAAAGAGAGCACAATAACACATTTCCTAACCCTTCTAACCTTTCATGTGACCTATAACCTGTACGATACAATTGTAAAACAAACAAATCTGGTAGGGGAAGAATTATGACACATAAAAACTTACAAGAAGCTAGATGCATACATGTGCACAGGCTGTGTTGAAGCAGCTTTCGATATTATTACAGCATTACGCCTTCTTGGGTACACACCTGCCATCAATTACAGACTCTTTGATTAACAGCAAATAATGGTCAGTTGTCCTAACAGGATCATCCTAAATTTACTCAGTTGCCAGCTACAACAGTCATAGTTCACATACAGCTTATGAAGCAGTAAAGGGATATCATTTGTGAAAGGCATCAGCTCAGAGAAGGGTACACACACATTTCCACAGCATTGCATATACCATAGAACACAGTGAAGACAGTCATCACATGGTGGTGGAAATATGGGGCAACAGTGACATTGCAAAGAACTGGACATCCCTCCAAATGTATGGAAAAGGCAAGACCCAAACTGGTCAGGGAGGCTGCCAGGAGACCTATAGCAACACATCCAGAGTTACAGGAATCTCTGGCAAGTACTGGTTGTGTACTACATGTGACAACAATCTCCTGTATTCTCCAGATGTCTGGCCTATGGGGTAGGTTTGGAAGATGGAAGCCTTCTCACACACAGAACAACATCCAGATCTGGCAGATTTCTCAAGAAAAATAGATCAGGTCTCCCAATACCATGTGGGGAAATGCGTTATGGTGTAATGAGACCAAGGTTGCATGTTTTGGCCACAATACCAAAATTTTTTTTGGCACAAGAACAACACTGTGCACCACCAAAAAAACACCATCTCCATGGTGAAGCATGATGATGGCAGTGTCCTGCTTTGGGGTTGCTGTTCATAAGCCAGAAGTGGACCTGTAGCCAAGGTGGAGGGGATTAGGAAGAGTTCAAAATAGCAGTCCCTTTTGGTCCAAAATCTTCATGTGTCTGCTAGAAAGCTGTGGATGGAGAGGACTTATACCTTTCCACACAACACTGACTCATACCATGAAACCAAAAGGTGCTTTAAGAAAGTATTAGTTTAAGGGTATGCACAGTCATGCAACTAGCCTATTGTACATATTTCAACTTCTACATGTTACCCCTAACCAATGTGTTTGTTCTTCAATTGGATTGCACAGGTTATAGGTCATATTAAATTTGGGAAATGTTATCACATGATTTCTGTGGTCTCATGTTATATATAGGACAAATCTGGCATGTTAACAGGGGTGTCTACACTTATAATGTCCACTGTAAGCTTAGAAGGTTGTTACTATAACTGGTTCTGTTGTAACATACCTGTACTGCAGGTGTTGAAGTGTGAGACTCAAAATATGTCATTAAATAATGAAACCAGTCCTCATATCATCCCAGTAATGTGTCAAATACAAGATTTATGATGAACAGACCAGAAATATGAGCCACACATGTAGACATTCAGCGACACTCTGCAGAGTTGATAGGTATGTTCTGTAGGAGCTGCCACTGTGTTATACAGGTGAACAGCAATTATGTGTATGTGGATGCAATGTATGATACTTGAAGGCCCACCACCTACTAACATTACTTACATATCACAGAGGTGTATATAAGTTGTACAGGAAGTGGAAAGAGCTGCAATGCATAATGTTGAGGGCCTGTCCAGGGTGTATATGTAGTGGTCTGACTGTGTTATGAATGTCATCAGTTGGCTATTGTGAGGTCTGTGTAATGCCTGTCTGCCAGCTCACGTGTGTGTGTGTGTGTGTGTGTGTGTGTGTGTGTGTGTGTGTGTGTGTGTGTGTGTGTAACAGCAAACGGTATAATGCAGGTATTCATTTACATATGTTGTCTTTCCCCCCACAGGTCATCATGGCGGTCACAGTCCCTCCCACTCAGTATCTGACGTCAGTGTTTCTGCAGACTCTGGCAATGATGAAGGTCATGTTCAGGCACACATGGTGTTGTCAGAGGCTGAATCTGTGCCATCAGTTGGAATCCTACTCTCATCCACAATGTCCCTGCACACAGTCATAATGCTCACACTTGCCCCATCCCCAGCAGCCACAGATGATGGACAGTTGGCAGGTGATGTCATGGAACAGGCTAGTGTGGTGACTATGGCAGGTGTGAGTTTAGACACTGACCATAGCCAGAGTTCAGGTGAGGTCCCACACAGGCGGATGGACAGGGGTACTCACAGGAGGACTGCTGCTCATCAAGCTGCTGTTGCAAGTGCCAGAGCAGGTGTCACCAGATGCATGGTTCTGGCTGTCATGGATGCACAGGCATGTAGTGAATGCAACACCAGACAAATACTCAGGGTGGTGGATACAACTCTTTCTGGATTACGTGGTGACACATGTGACGTTGATGAGGCCACAAACAAAAATACTGAGGTCATGAATTGATGGTGGGGTGAGACCTTGGCAATCCTCAACCATGACATGTCTGTGCTAGAGCATGTGGTAGGAGATGGGAGTCAGCCACATGGATGTAGGTCAGCACCGATGTCAACTGAGAGTCTACTTGGCCATTCACCTTCACACTTCCATAGTGGCAGTGACACCAGTACTACTGAAGGGGGGGTTGCTGTCCACATCACAATTGAGAGGCCATGGGTATGTGGTCCTGGCCAGTCCCATCAGGGACATGGATACAGCAGACAGCAGTCACCATCAAGAAGCAGTACTGCATCTGGCCTTGGGCCTGGTGGTGCCAGTGAGACCCCTGGCAGGATCAGTTCACATGTCCATGGCTTAGCTGTCCACCATACTCCTGTGTAGGGCAGTCACATGGTGTGACTGTGTGCATACATACACACACATCTGTATCACAGGCAAGTCACCTCCAGACACACATAGCACCCCTGCACAGCCTATCTATAGGATACCCATGGCCCAGCCTAGGCCTCAGGCAAACCCACACCACACACTATGCATACAATTATACTTATGCCACATCCCTGTCATCCATACCATTGATGCAGGGACAGACTAATATGGGTCTTTTGCACAGGGTGAATATAGTTCAGTGTAGCTATGCAATACTGTTTAAGATACCATCCACTTGCATTTGTTACAGGTACATATAAAGGTGTATGTACCTTATTAGCCATGATGCATTACTGCTGTTAGTACCACTGACTGAATGTAGTCTGACATGCTGTATTCTGTTTGTGTTCCAGGTGTCTATGTGTCTGCAGAATGTGGCCCTAGAGATATTACCAAAGTGGAGTATGGCAGAGTAGAAAGACAACAAATGTTTCATTACCAAGATACAACTTTATATGTACGTTTACCAAGTGTGTATGCATGCAACATTGTGTGATGAACACTATTGTCAGAGAGTGTGACCAGGCATATATACCACTTGTTGCAGACAAGTAGCCTTCAGACATGTCACCTCAGTGTTTTGTAGTACCACAGGCTCATACATGTGGAACAGGTTATTGGAGTACTGTCAGTAGGTCCATCACCAGCTTAGCCATTATATTGACCGCAACAGATTCATGTGTTGGCACCTATTGTCCCTGCCATTTCTTTCCCATACACTCAACCCTGATGCAGTTGGTGAGGGCATGCATGGCACTGTGTATGACAGGTTTGTGGTATGTATTCTTAAGTTCACTTTGTGAACATGGAGACAAAATGGTATATCCTTTGCATACACGCAGTAAAGACTGACCCAGGGGATGTGCATACAGTAACACAAGCACAGTTGGCAATGGACAGATTCTTAAACCTACATATCCACTTTAATGTACTATGTGCTGCATACACATGACATGCTCCACATAGATTATATACATGGGACATAACCCACTACCTCTTACAACATGTAATGTTATGAATGCCTTCATGGATGGTGAGATAACCCACCAGGAATAGCAAATTGAGTCATTTATTGCTCCTATGAGCCTGGACAAGTGATAGGGTTGCAGACACTGTATCAGCATGATGTTTCAGTCAGGTATGCTGTCTGATGCTGGCATGTGTGTCAGTACACTAAGTGTGACCTAATTGGCAACAATATGACATACATGGTCATTGTTAGGGGACACAGACCACATATGGGATGCAACCATCCAGATATTCCATAGACATCTGTACAGATGACTGCAATGGCTTGATGGCTTGTACACTGGTTTAACATGCTGCATGTGAGGCAAATGCCATTAACACACTATATAAAGTAATGCCATCAGGAGGTGGTAAACAGACGTGGATGGTACACAGATCAAAATGGTATAACCCACACAGTATATGATTCTCAACCCAAACACACTCACAGTTACCAGTACTGAGATTAGAACCCCTACCTACCTATCTAGTTATTTCTACTATAGTGTCTGCAGTTATTAGATGTGCCACAGAGTTTATATGGAGTCACCGTCTCCAAAGGTACTTCTAAGGTGAATGAAATCAGCAGGCCTTGTAAAGTAGGGTGATGGGAAGTGTACAGGGTGGTACATAACTCAAAATGGTACAACCCACACAATATATGATTCTCACAAACACACACTTACTTGCCAGTATTGAAATTAGAATCCCTGCCTATCTAGTGATTTGTACTATAGTGTTACACAGTTATCACATGTGCTACAGAGATTACTGGGGCTGACAACTGCCAAAGGTGCTGTAAAGGGGAATGACATCAGCAACACTGATAAAGTAGGGCCCTGGGTGGGGCTCTTATCAAAATACTTCTTCTTATAAACATACACAGACACACTTACACACCCACACACACATTTGCCAGATCTGAGATTGCAATCCCTGCCTAGGCTAATGATTTGTACTACAGTGTTGCACAGCTATCGCACGCGCTACACAGCTTACTGGGCTGATAACTGGCAAAAGGTGCTGATAAGGGGAATGACATCACCAGGACTGATAAAGTGGGGCACTTGGAAGTGTTGTGGGTGAGAATGGCCTAAAACTCTTTTACCTACAAACAAACACACACTCTCTCACTCTTGCACACACAACTGTCATGCACACAGTTGCCAGTATTGAGATTAGAACCCCTACTTATCTAGTTATATGTATTATAGTGTTACATAGTTATTGCATGTGCTACAGAGTTTATAGGGGTAAGTGGTGTCCAATGGTACTTCTAAGGTGAATGACAGCAGCAGATCTTGTGAAATAGGGCAATGTGAAGCTAAGTGGGAACAGTCTACCAATACTCAGACCTATGGACACACACACACACACACACACACACACACACACACACACACACACACACACACACACACACACACACAGGTGATGTGATATTATAAACCCAACCTCAGTACTGTTACACAATGGGGCTCACCTTTTATGCTGGCACATGCAACTGTTTACAGCTGGTATGCCACTGTCCACAGCAGGACATCACTGTATGCCATTCAGGGTATCAGTGTGTGTGACTCACTCTGTGTCTGCCTGTGTCCCTTTCTCTCTATCACTGTCTGTCTCTCACTTCCCCACATCTATGTGTGTGTTGACATATGTTGTTATCTGTTGCCCATTTATGCGTGTGTATCTCATGCAACATATGCAGATATAGCACATCTGGGCCACCTACAGCTAGCTGAGGGTAATCCTGTGTGTGTATATGTGTGTGTGTGTGTGTGTGTGTGTGTGTGTGTGTGTGTGTGTGTGTGTGTGTGTGTGTGTGTGTGGACAGTTGAGGTGTACATAGCTGTCTGTATGCCAGACATATATACAAAATACAGTCATATATTCTGATGTGGGTTACAACATGTCTTGTGATTCTCTAAGTGTAGGAGCATGCCCAGTGTGACCTTCTATAGTTAGAGTGGGACTCCATTCCAGACATAGATGTACTCCAGTCCAGGGTTTTGTGTGCTACAGCCATACCTCTTTGGAGTACACAGGACTTTCCTCAGGGTACTGGGTTTGTTTAACAGACATTTTATAACATATCTGTAGTCTGACACTGCAATGTATTTTATCATTACCTACTGCCAGACATCCTCAGATCATCACAGTGCTTTACCAGAGGAATACTAGTTGTATGATGAGTAGATCAATATTATGAGGACAGCTATGTACAATCTTGGTCAACAAGGCCATTTGTGAGGTGTGACTACAGCCAGTTGAGTAATGACGCACTGTATAAACAGTCCAGCAATCCAGTGATATACTGGCTGGGGATTTCCTGCTTGTGTGATATCTTTCTAACCTGAGATGTCATATCCTTGTGTGGGCATACCTCTCACCTGTACATTTTTTGGCAGGTTGTCCAGGTGTTTGGCTAGAGGTTTCATCCTGTCTATGTAAATTTGTGTTTTTATGGCAAGTTAGTTACATATAATTGAAGAGTGATGTTACAAAAGAATGGCAGACATTACAGTTTCAGACTACATAACCTTCGGACAATTCCTGCTACTGCAAATCCCTCACCCTACCAACTTTCTCAGTATGTAAGGGCGATATTTACAACACATGCCTATCATTGTGCCTTTGTTCCATTTTCATTTCTGCCCTTCTCCAGACATCTTGCTGTCAGAGTTTGGGAGTTATGGGTGTGGGTACAGAGTGCAGTCTACTATGCAGGCATGTCAATTATATGTAAAAGCAAACATAAGAAAAAAGGATTATTGAGAATAACCACATGCAACAGTACCAAAAAGCACTTATATACAGAAAAGCTTTGGCACCTCAGTTACACATCCTTCAACATGTCCATTATATGTGTAGTATATTGCACATAGCACTGTGACTTCCAGGTATATCAGTGGCAGAGAAGAGGGTGTCACTGACATGCATAACAGTTGGCACTGCAGTTACCTGTACATGGCCCTGTCGAAGACAGTATTGTACCTAGGGCACTACCAGACAACTGCCAGAAGAACGTGCTGGCCAAATCCTGACAGTATTAACCACAGATACACACAGCTCATTGACCCCTGCATATTGTGGACAGGCAACATGTTTTCATGTGTATTGGTACAGCCCTGCCAATGTATGCTATGCTGCTATTTCCCTGTAAACATATATGTTACTGCATTTGTGTGGGTATATGGGGGGCACACCTATCAACTGTACACATTTTCACAGACTTTGCTGATATTTGCTTTACATTTTCACTCCATTTACCATACTATTGTGCCCTGTCTTGGGGACTAGAAGCATATCAGTAAAGAGCACAGGTCAGATTGCAATTGCATACATTTGAGTTTCAGACTTCTTACACATCATAGCCTTACTGCAACTGCGAGTCCTGATGTTCTATCACTGTGTGAGTCTGCAGGGGGGTAATTCAACATTGCCACCATTTGTATGCCTTTACCAGACATTTCTCTCTAGTTTTCTACAGCTGACTTGCTGTGTGGGTTTGAGGGGTGGGTATGGGACCCCCACACTGACATCCATGCCTGTGACTTATGACCCCCCAGTTATTTTTCCTCATACATATACTGCTGCTATCCCAGTAGGCCACCCCATTCTCTTGCATGCATGCAGCATTCCCATAGATATGCTAGTAAAACATACTAATCCATTCATTTATTGTTAAGAAGACTGACTTACCTTGTGCCTGCAACACTCGTGAGGATGGTGCTTGAGGGCCACCTATGTTGGATGCATACAATACACTGCCTATACATTGTAAGTTACAGGTAATGTGATGTGTGTGTCATCCATTTTACTGTATGTGTGAGTCAGAGAGAGGTGTCAGTCCCTGTGGTCCCTACAGTGTCAGTGTCTGTGCTATGTGTTGCCTCTTTGCCAAGGCCTGAGCATACTGGGAGTGCCTCTGTCTGCCTACAGGAGCAGACTCAGAGGCCTCCTCCTTTGAGTCCCTCTGTGCCTGTGGGAACCTTGGCAATAGTGGTGGGCTGTGTGGCCCTTCCTTGTGCTGTTTCTGCTGCAGCTGTTTCTGCAAAATCATATTGTGCAGCATGGCACATACTATGAACATGTGTGTACATGTGACTAGAGAGTACTGCAAAGCTCCACCAGATACATCAAGGCAGAGGAACCGTGACTTGAGCATCCCAAAACCACATTCTATAATGATCCTGGTTTGTGCATGTGCCGCTTTATGGTGTTCTTGTGTGGGTGTGTATGCATTTCTGATGGATGTCATCATCAACAGCTCCAGTGCATAGCCAGCATCCCAGACCAGATGGCAATATGGGATGCCCCCACTGGCAAGTGCCTGGTACAGCTGTGACGAATGCCAGATGTGGGAGTCATGATAGCTTCTGGGGATGCCAGTACACACATTCATGATAATGCCCTGGGCATTGGACATGACCTGCAAGATGATGGAGGGGAATCCCTTGCAGTGTATGTAGACTCTACCCTGTTCACCAGGTGGTGCTTTGATGTGGATGTGTGTGCAGTCTATGTCACCCAGTAATTCCGGTTATTATTCTACATGGTAAAGGAGATGCATATTGCTGGTCTTCTCCTCACGGGTGTTGGAAAAATAAATATGCTCACTGGCATGTGGTAGCATGGCATCCAGGAACTGGTGGAGTACCCTGGATGCAGATGCCTGTGAGACCTCCATGATGTTCCCAGTAGGTCTTTGGAAAGCACCTGTAGCTAGAATTCTTAAGGCTACACATATCATGGTATCCACTCGGATGGGTTCCCTTCTGTTAGCTCTAGGTCTGAGTTGAGGCCGGCACATTTTGGTGATTTTCTGAAGTATGTCTCTGTCCACCCTGTAGCACTCTACTATCTCCAGATCATATAGCCCCTGGTAAGTTACCCTAGGTCTGAACAATTTTCTCCTTCTCCTCAGTCTGTGGTGGTTGTCAGCATTATCCTCCTCTCTGCCCTCAGCCTCTAGCACATACTGATGGATCAATGCAATGGCAGGCCCTAACATTTTTCCAGTAAAAATTCCCCCACAATGGTGCAGAGTTTGTGAGAAAAAAACAGACTGTCAGTTGTCTCCATAGTTTATACTGTTGTGCTGCAGATGCTGCCTGTATGATTGGCTGACTATGATGCATTCCAGCTGATAGCTATGTAATTTACTCAGCATGGTTTCCGACCAAACCATAGCATCACCACTGCCTTACTCTCGTTTACTAACACTATCCTTCAGCATAAAAACAATGACTATCTCTCCTCTGTTACTTTCCTAGACCTATCTAAAGCATTTGACATGGTCCCACACAAACAGCTTATCTCTGTTCTCAATAACTTATCCTTCTCACAATCAGTCACCAACTGGTTTCAGAGTTATCTGTCTGACCGCCAACAATCCGTTGTATGGCAGAATTACATATCTCCCCAACTACCTGTCTCCATAGGGGTTCCCCAAGGATCCATCCTTGGACCCCTACTCTTCTCTGTTTACACCAATAATCTAGCCTCTGCCACCAAACATGGCACAGTCATACAATATGCAGATAACTCGACCATCATCTGCTCATCCCAGTCCCTACCCAAACTGCAAAAAATCACACAGGATGCCTTTTCCTCTGTTGAAACATGGTTATCCGATGCCCAACTAATACTCAACCCAAACAAAACTAAACTACTCATCTTCCAACCCACCAAACATACTCAAAAACAACTCTCACTTTAACATCACAGCAAAAGACAACACCACTATATACCCAACAGGAACACACCAAATTGCTAGGAGTGGAAATAGACAATAAACTAAAATTTGACATTCACATATCCATGACCATAAAAAAAGTCCACAAAAAACTAGGAGCGTTATACAGAAATAAGCAATTTCTCACCAAAGCAGCAAAGATTTCAATAGCAAATTCCCACCTTATCTCCACCCTACTTTATGCCTCTCCAATATATACCAACTTAAGGCAATGTGATCTAAACAAGCTAGAGATCTGCTACAACAAAATTGCCAAATTCGCCACAGGGGCATCCTACCATAGTCACCACTGTCTCTCACTTGCTGAACTGGGCTGGCTTGAACTCCCTCACCTCCTTCAGTGGTATCAACTCTCACTCGCCCACAAACTAGTAAACCATCCACTAAATGTCCCATCCCTCCAGAATCTACTCCAACCCTATCGCACTACCAGACCACTAAGATCCAGCAATAAAAATCACTTGCAGATCACTAAAGCCAATAACTCTGCTGGTGAAACACTATTCTCTTGTGCCATAGCCAAATTATGGAACTCACTCCCACCCACAATTACCTCTGTACCATCATGCACCCACTTCAAAACTTTACTAAAAGCGCACATAAAAACATGCTAGCTATGCCCTTGCAACTCCCACTCTAATATCATCCACCCGATCCAACCACTACCTTTCTTTCCACTCCACTAACTACCTTGATTATAGCAAGCTCAGATGCTCATAAGCCTAGTACTTATTATACAGCAGGAACTTCTCATTGTAACATTTGTTAATGTCTGTTATGTACTTCACAGATAAAGATTCTAGTTGTCTACCGATGTACTATGTTCTTCATCTGTAAATATGTTGTAAGTAATTGCTATGTTAAATTGTTAATTGCTATGTAATCCAATGTAACTACTGTCTGTTTATTTTACTGTGGAGCTTTTCTCCCCGGGCCTCTGCTGAAAATGGACCTACGTCCAGTCGGACACTCCCAGTCAACAAATTTAAATAAATAAAATAAATAAATAAATAAATAAATTGCTCTTGAGTGCTTATATTCTGCTATTTTCCTTTTTTTTCTTCCCATTTCCTCCTCTATTATCCCCAAGGCATGCCGCGCAAACCTGTTACCCAAATGTAAACAGTCCTGCTATTTCATGTTTTTTTTTTTTTTTTAGAGTAGGTGCAAATTCATTTAGCTAATGTAAACATGAAGAAATGGCCCTCCCTGGATGCAAACATGCTCTTCATTTCTTGAAATAAGTCAATACAGCCTCAGACACACCCTCTTACTTAGCTGTGCTTAGCTAAGCTTATCTCTGCACCACAGGGCTCCAATGTGCTTACACCATGCCTGACACACCCCCTTTTCATGTCTGTTGCTCTTCCGAGTTACACGATCGTGCTATAGCACATACATGGTTAGGTGCAGTTTGGCACTTAGAAGATTTTTGTGATTCAGTAAATTTCCCCTCATTTGCATACCCTACAGCCTTAGTCCATAGTTATTGCACTACCACAAAGCCGTTCCCCTTGACAACCCCTGTTCCTTGGTATTATTTTGATTCTGCATGCCATAGATTATAATGGCAAAATGCAGAATTCCCTTAAAATTGAGTTTTCACATATTTTTTTTTATTTTCGGCAAGATCCCGTTTGTGCACCACTGACCTATGCTTAAAAGGCCAAGATTGGTAAAAAAAAAAAACATTGATTTTTATAAAAATGAAGCAATTTTCCATGCCAATGGCCATATATTTGGCCATTGGCAGAATTAAAGAGTATAATACATGCTTTCTTTGGAGCTGTCATTTCTCTGTTTTGTTATTTGCAGAAATGATTTTGGCTAGTAACAGAATAAATTTCTGCAACTAACACTGTTCTTGCATGGATAGAATTGCTAATTCACCTCATTTTTTGGTTTTCACCAGCAAATGAGGTAATTAACATTCTGCAATGGTTTCCATGCAGGAACAGTGTAGGCAGGCTCATGCATGTCAAAACACTAGTTTACTGGATCGCTTGGCAGCCATATTCCATGCAGAAGTGGCTACACTGTTCCTGCACAGAAAAATTAGTTTATTGAATCCTGGGCATATCTATAATGGAATCTCTCTAGTAAGTTTAAAGACAACTATGCAATATCATCACAGGTATGTTATTCTTAAAATATGCTAGCAATTGATTAAGGATTCCAATGTAATCCATACATTTTCTAATAAAAATTTAATAAAGGCAAAGGGCAATCATGGCCACATTGCTACAGCTAACATTAACTAACAGTGGGTATGGGACTTGTGTGGGGAACACAGGTAATGCACTCACCCCAAAGAACTGGGAGATAGAAAACAAAATATGGGGTATGGGTGAAGAAGAGGAACACAGAAGAGGTACGTTGGAGTAGGAACATCTGAGGAAAAGTCATAGGGGCATGGGCAATATTTTTAGGTAGGAATAGTCCCCATTATTTTTTTATTTTTTTAAGAACAGTAGAAAAGGTAAAGATAGGAAAAGAGTAGGAGAAGGCCAAGACAGCAGGTATCCCCATAGAACAAATATGACAAAACGTGACAGACAATGGTTGAGAAAACAGTAAGGATAGGTAAGTCACACTGAGATAATCAGAGGAAGGGCTCTGAGCCAATGAATCTGTGATATATAACATTAAGTATCCTGTTTTTGTGCTTATGTTTACAAGTTATTTATAGCATTTTTGTTGTCAGCATATACTTTTCTAGCTAGTTTCACTGTATGTGAGGTATTAACTAAAAATTTTCTACAATTGTTAAGCATCTGTTCATAGGTTTATAGGTTCATAGGTAGGTTCTAGGCTATCGGCCCAAGGGCCTACGTAAGCCTAGCCAGCAATGTACCATAGCGTACGCCACCAAAGAAAGTTATTTTCCTGTGTCAATGTCCAGCAGAGACACAGAAGTGATCCCCGGGGTGTATTTCCTATTTTTCATCCACTCATCAAGATTTTTCTTGAAGAGTGCTAATAAAGAACTTTGCTTGACATAGATGGGTAGCTTGTTCCAAAGTATAGAAAGTCTCTGGGACAGGAATCTATCCCTCCAGCATGTCCTGTTTATTGTGGTGACAAGGTTTAGGTCCCTAGAGCATGTAGCTTGAAGGGACTGGGATTTCTTTAGGTGTAGCATGTCCAATAGCTCTGGGTTTGACATAGCTTTATATGTTAGGCAGACATCACCTCGGAGTAGGTGATATGCTACAGAGTAAAGCTGGAGTTTTTTGTGGCAGTCAGTGTAGGCCATTTGTTTGTTGGGTTTGTTTGTTCTGATTTTCTGCTAAGGAGTGTAACATATAACTTGTTTGCAGTTAAAAGCATTCTCTAGTGTCTCCTTGATCATTTATCTGTTTAAACATTTCTGCAGTTTTCTCTACCTAAGTAGTGTGGGCAGTGTAGCATTGTCCATATCCAGGCTTGTGTTTTTGGCATAGTTGTTTGTTAGTAGAGGCTGTGTGTGTCTGAGAACATGTTCCAAGCCATCATAGTGTAGCCAAAGCCAGTATAGCATTTCAGTGAGAGTAGATTGTTTATGGTCATTGGCTGATTTCATGTTGCCTGGACTACGACTTGGAGTAAGCACCTCATTGGTTCTTTCAAGTTTCTTTTTAAAGTTGTTGCAGGTTTCAACTTTGTTATTTAAGAAGTTAACTTGTGAGTGTTTCTGCCATTTTACACTGAGATAATTGGAGGAAGGGCTTTGAGCCAACAAAGTAGTGATATATAACATTAAGTATCCTGTTTTTTTGCTTATTTTTTACAAGTTATTTATAGCACTTCTATTGTCTGCATATACGTTTCTAGCTAGTTTCACTGTGTGTGAGGTATTAACTAGAAATTTTCTACAGTTGTTAAGCATTTGGTTGGGTTTGTTTGTTCTGATTTTTGTTTCCCACCCTCCCTTTCTATTGGTATCTTGTTTTTATGCTTGGTGGCTTTGCAGTTGCTTGCCCCTACTGTAAATTTGATCTGGGACACTCCTCCCTGTCTAGTCTCATTACCTCATTCTACCTAATCCAGGGAGAACATTTAAGAAGGCCAACCCAGTTAGTTTCTGCTCCTCCTTTCCCCTTTCCACAAAAAAAAAAAATAAAAATTCTAAGCTTGTTTCCTGCATTTCCTGCAAGTCTTCTAGTCCAGATACTGATTTGCTGTATCCAGGACTGTTTGTAAGCTTCTGAGCCCCCAAGCCTTTCTGTGCTGGAGGGAAGCCTTCTAGCTTAAGTTTGTTTCTTAGAACTAGCCAGTTTTCTTGTTTCAGCAATCAAATATGTTTCTTTGAGATTAGCACTTGTTCAGAACTCATTGTAAGCAATAAATAAGCTACAAATTATTACAGCACTCAACTTTCCTCACTTGTCTAGAGGAAAACACTTATCCAGGCATGTCTAAGGGTTAGCTCCCGGTGTTTTCTCCTGTCTGCCTGATTAATCTGGGCATCTTGGGGCAATGTAGCAATTGCCTCATGTACACAGACAACCCTCTCCTCCTACCACCCAACACTACAACCTGTGAGAGATGCACTTATATAGCCAAACTGGAAGCAAAGCTCTCTTCACTCAAGACTGGACTAGACAGTCAAGAGGAGAAAGTAAACACTTGCACCACACCACACTCATCACACAGTCCCTCAAAACCTACACCACCAAAACACACACACATAGAAGCACAAAACACATGCCTACATTTGCAGAGGCTCTCAATAAAAATCTACCTAAGCAACTGGGACCTCCAAATCAAAAATGCAAGCAACCACCATCCCCCAACACAACCCAAATGACACATAGCCCACAAACGCAGTGTGCCACTCAACCACAGCCCATAAGGCATAACAACATACCCAACACTCTAGTCATAGGTGACTCTATAGTCAGGCACACTGATGTTCCACTCACCAGGCTAAACAAGGAGAAAGTTACTGTCAGCTGCCTGTCAGATGGGAGGATCCACCACATAATGTGCACACTCAGGTCACTCCACAAGTACAAATATGACTCTTTCATTATCCATATTGGTGTGAATGACCTGAGATGTACCTCCCTGGACTACACAAAAAGAGACATGGAGGAGCTCTCCAATTTTGTAGCCCAGGCAGGTATGACCCTAGCCCTGAGTAGCATCCTGCCATCACCCAGAATGATACCACAGTACAAGGACAAAATGATTGACTTCAACAATTGGCTAAGCTTCTGGTGTCATTCTAAGGGGATCCAGTATCTGTCTGCCTGGGATGACATGATCGACAAACCACGATGCTTTGCTAGAGACGGCTTGCACCTGTCACCCTTGGGATTCCGGATACTGGCTAAGGCTCTTGCCACCCCTATAGTGCCTTTTTTAGGCAAGGTTCAAATGACAAATTCACCACCATAGCAGGTACAAGCAAGCAAAATCAGAGGGTAATGTTACTTAATGCTAGAAGTCTAAACCTCAAAATGCAGTCATTCGAGGCACTCCTTAAAATGGAGAACATTGACATCTGTGCAGTGACAGAGGCCTGGTTCAAGGCTCTAGGGAGCACCCCTGCATTACCAGGCGATAATTCATACCACACCTTTTGGCCACCTAACCTGGACCGAAACACTAAAGGCGGAAGCGTGTCCATATTCATTAAGGATATCCACACCTCCAGGCTAGTTGCTCAGCATAATGCATCCAAGATTATCCAAGTGCAACTAACTCTGGGCAATACCGCAATCCAAAGTGTAGCTTGCTACAGATTCCCCACCATGCCGCAGGATTCCCACTCCTCATTTCTTGATACACTGGAAAATATTAAGGTACAACCAAACACCCTAATAATGGGCGATTTCAACTACCCCACCATTAACTGTGAAAACTACTCATGTACCAACTCTTGTGCTCAACCTTTTCTGGAATTCATAAATTCCAACGCATTGGATCAACTTATCCACACCCCCATCAGGGGCAGCAATATCCTAGACCTGGTCATTACCAACATGGGCAACCAGTGTTCCACACCAGAGGTTAATTCCTTGTTGGTCAGATCCAACCACAAGCTAATCACCCTAGACATCCACATCCCACCCCCCCCCACCATTAGGAAAACCACCGTAAAAAATTTCTCCAAAGCCAAGTTCACGCTTCTTAAGGCAGAAGTAGCAAACTTCACGACACCCATGCTGACGGACAATAGAGATACGACTGCTAAATCCTATACAAATGCACTTTATAAGCACTTACACGAGTGCATGGATCGTGCAATCCCTAACAGAACCAAGATGCTATCCTCCAAAAAAAGGAAGCCAATCTGGTGGTCCCCTGCCATAAACAAACTCTACAACAGAAGAAAGAACCTTTTGCAAAAAAGAGTAAAATCCCATGATTGCAGGAACTCTGTGGTCAGCCTCAGTAAGAAGCTGAGATCCCTCATAAAATCCTCCAAAACTAGTTATGAAAACACAATCGCCACTGATTCTAAAGACAACCACAAAGCATTCTACAGCTATGTCAAGAATTTCAATGGCAGCACTCAGATCTACTCTGAGTTACAGCACAATGGCAATAAATATACAGAACCAAGGCTAACTTTACCCCTCTCTTACCCCCTAAAGGGCCCATCTCTATACTGGAAGAATGCAAAGTTCCTGTAATCATAGCTACACAGGTAAAAAACACACTCTCCAAAGCCAAGAACACAGCATCCCTGGGACTTGACAACATCCCAGGCTGCATTCTACATAAACTACAGAACAAACTGGCACCCCACCTAAGTACCATGTTCAATCATAGCCTCACCTCAGGTTTTGTGCCCACTGAATGGTGCACAGCAGCAGTTAACCCACTCCACAAAGGGGGAGCCACCACAGACCCCGGGAACTACCACCCCCTTAGCCTGACGAGCCTGGTCTGGAAGGCTATGGAACGTATCATCATGGAACATATAAACAATAACATTGGTAATCTCCAAACTCTGGACCCTACCCAATTTAGGTTTGTAAAAAGCAGATCATGTCTTCTAAACCTGATAGACTTCTTTGAAGTGGTCACCAAAGCAGTAGATGAGGGTAAGGTGGTCCACACAGCCTATCTAGATCTCGCCAAGGCTTTTGACACCATCCCCCACTCTGGAATTATAGATAAACTCACTAAACTAGGTATAAATCCCTATGTCACAAGATGGGTTACCAACTGGCTCACTGACAGAACCCACACTGTGAAAGTATCAGACTTTAAATCCAACTTCAGACCAGTGACAAGTGGAGTACCACAGGGTTCAGTCCTGATTCCTCTCCTGTTTGGTATCTACTTCTCTGAAGTACAGGCTAACACAGAAGGTCTATGGCTAATGAAGTTTGCAGATGACTGCAAACTAGAAGCCATAATCAAAACTCCTAACAATGTGGACATCCTACAAAAGGGCCTCACTGAGACAGATGCCTGGTGTCAAAGTCATGGCCTCAAGATCAATGCCAAAAAGTGCATTGTCACCCCTTTTCACAAAAACTCTGTACCCATGAAATACCACATAGGCAATAGTCTACTTAACCCTGAAAGTGTGATAAGAGACCTTGGGCACAGGTGGACAGTAGACTCTCCTTTGATAATCACATTGCTAGAGTAGTCAGGAAATCCTTTTACGTGGCACACCTCATCACAAAAGGTTTCTCATCCAGGAAAAAAGAGTTCATTGTTCCCCTCTTCTCATCACTCATTAGACCCATTATAGAGTACAATGCCCCTTTTGGTATGTACCTCACAAGACATCTACAACAACTGGCAAGGCTGCAGAAATACCTCACAAAGAGGATTACTGGCTTCAAACAGATGCCCTACGCAGACTGTCTCAAAAAACTCCAGCTTTACTCTGTCGCATATCACCTACTCAGAGGTGATCTCTGCCTAACATACAAAGCTATATCAAACCCAGAGCTGTTGGACATGCTCCACTAAAAGAAATCCCAATCCCTTCAAGCTACACGCTCTAGGGACCTAAACCTTGTCACCACAATAAACAGAACATTCTGGAGGGATAGATTCTTGTCTCAGAGACTTCCCATACTCTGGAACAAACTACCTATCTATATCAAATAAAGCTCCTCATTAGCACTCTTCAAGAAAAATCTTGATGATTGGATGGGAGATAGGAAATTCACCCCGGGTATCACTTCTGTGGCTCTGCATGACAGGGGCACAGGAAAATAATTTTCCTGGGTGGCAAAAGCCAGGGTACCATTTGGCTAGGCTTGTACAGGCCCTAGTGCCAATAGCCTAGTACCTACCTATGAACCTATAGATGGCACACTGCAAAACATGGACAATGGAAAGTTGTCAAACAGGGTAGTGATGCATACCAGCCATGGCAAAATGCAGAAAAACATATCTACCTATGTGCTATTATGTTACTATATGTTGCAAACTGTGTGCAGTAATACCTGGATGTGTATGACCAATGGTAGCTGTGCATTGGTGGTTAATAAACAAGGATCACGGTACACATTGGATAAATAAACAGATATCCAATTTGTCTTTCAGCAGTGCAATTTTAATCCAAACAACTACATGGAGGAGCAAATGCAGGTCTAGGAATGCTAGTTAACTCCAACGGAAGATAGAACCTCTGACCATTCACGTGAAAGGCAAACACCCATGCACAGTGCCAATCAGAAGTACTGCAGGAAAGCCACAAAATCACTACTAAATACACAAGTAGGTATACACAACCCAAATAAATGTGCAATGGAGTGAATATATGTGACACACATACTATTTCAAAGGCACCACATTGGTGTATGTATATATATATATATATATATATATATATATATATATATATATATATATATATATATATATATATATATATATATATATATATATATATATATATATATATATATATATATATATATATATATATATATATGACTGTCAGTGGCCTAAATTAATGTATATGAAAGCAATGACAATACACATGCAAACATCAATGACGTAAGAATTTTGCACACATCTAACACTACAAATTAAAACAAAATATCAGGTTGTGCACATGAATTTCAACAATGTACACTGGTTAACACATAAATACTATGAGAACAAGGATGTATTGTAAACAGCAGCCAGCAACCTGTGTGCAGAAGGGCTGAATATGTAAAACAGTCATTCATTTGGCACATGCTGACCATGTCAACCAGGGCTGTCCTTTGGTCAACTGGTGACCTAGACAAAAGGGCACCACAGTGCCCCCCATACTACCTGGTCCCCTCATCCTGGTCTACCTACACCATCCAGATTACTGGAAAATCCCCCCTGCTAGAGTGGTGCCTTATGCGGCTGCCTAGTTGGCCTATGCCTAAGGCCAGCTATGATGTCAATAATATAATACATGACAATGGGCAATAATTGCTACAAAGGCAAACATATCTGCAAAATATATTACATAAATATGAGGGTAGAAGGGAGATGGATGATCTTGGCCACTTCAAGGAAGACAAGTAGGACAACAAGGTAAGGTTACACACTGCAAATGTATGGGTATACCACACAGGATTATGTGGAAGCCAACATGTAAGCAAATTACAAATGTCTGTCACATGGGCAGCCTGCATTGTTTATGTCCAACAAAATGGGCACGCATGACTCACACATACACAGTAATGTGCAATCATGTAATATCAACAGGAAAAGGTAAGCAAGTTATGAATTTCAGTCACATATACTGTTGTACTAATCTAGAATAAACAGCCAGAGATATATGTCATATACCATACTCATTACTGAGAAGAGGACACTCCTGTGAGCATCATTACAGCAAATCAGTGATAAGTCAGTGAATGTTCACATGTCAAAGGTGTTTCAACACAGATTGGACTATGTGCATGGACATGTACAATCACCAGTTACTGTTTACAAATATTGCCGGAAGGTGTGAACTTATGTGAATAAGAAATGGATGTGTGAATTTAACAGAAAGCAAACACAACATAATGTACTCTTACTGAATAAATTATTCTTACCACAATGTATACATTAATGTTAAATTGAGATTCAATGCAGTCAGAAAAGGGCGGCAAGACAACTGTCATCCAAATCACATGGGCGATGACATGCATTTCTGTTGAATATGCATGATATGGCAATACACAAATCTAAACTATACTAGTGAGGTAGTGCTGGACTATGGACAACATGTGTTGTCTGTCAGTTTCCCTCAGTAAAACATATGTTTATAGGCTAATTGTTGTAGCAGTAGCTCCAGGATAACTGCCACAATGCATACACAGCTGAATGTGTCTGCTAGAAAGTGTAATGTATTCATGTGTGTAATGCACAGATTGAATAATATTTAAATGTCACATGACAATATCTGTATGGTGTATTTGCACACATAACACATAATTCTTGGTTAGGCTTGTAAGAGCCTCAGGGTTAATAGCCTAGTAACATCCTATGATCTTATGATAAGCATGGCAGCTACATGTTATGCATGCATAAGGGTACATAGACAGTCCAATCAATTATAAGGCAAATAGCATGCTGGCAACATAACACAACTGGAGCACACAGACAATACTTATGGACCTAAGGGACTGCCATGATGGGGATGAAAATCATGAATGATCTCTCATGATATCTCCTTGAATGAGTTGTGCATAGCCTATGCCACATCATGGAAAAAAGTCCCCATTATGTGGTTTATCTGTGTTGGAAACACAGCCTCCCAGATCTCCTGCCAATAATCATTGCTTCTTTGTTCCTGGAATCATCTCCTCTAGGGTGCAACAGGCATGATGGCTCATCCTTTTCATCATCATGGTTGTCACAATCTGAGGACTGTAGCAGTGGCCTGGGATGCTCTTATCATCTAGATCTGATTTGTGATCATTCGTGGGTCCCATGCTCTGTCATGATGAATCGCAACACAGAAGAGAAATTACATATGCGTGCCTGATACTACTTGTCTGCATAACATACCCACTGTGACACAATGGACATGCAAAGCAGAGTCCTCAATAAATGTTAAAATACATTATGGCCATTGTCTAGGGTGCTACCATATGTGATGTATGTCAGTAGTCAAAACCATTTCAATGAAAAGCAAATGTCTGTCACACTGCACATTCCCATTAAAATCATAGCTGACCTTAAATTAAACTGTTGTCTATACCTGCAATCTAACATGCATTAATTAAAATGTCATCTGCATGTGAGTTCTGCAAATACAAATATGAGACTGAAGGTGTAGTAACATACATAGATTTTATTTAAAACAAAGTTCAGTTTGAAATGGCACAAACATTAACGACAATTATGTACAATATAAACATTATTAAATAAATTAACAGCATGGGAATAAAAACCATACTTATTTGGAGAACAGTCATATTTTTTAATTATCCAAATGAGCTATTTATCAGAACAGCTACTTGATGGTTATAAAAGCCATGTATATAGCATATTTGTGACTATATCTCAAAATTCTATAAAAAATGCTTAGGTATAAGTAGCGTTGTTATATTTACTGTAGGCATCTACTGGCTGTCTCCACACCTTGGAAACCCTCCAACAAAGTTCTTCCATGTCCCTCCAATACAGGTCATTGTAGCAGTGGCAAACCTGCACTCCAGTCCAGTAGATCCCCAAATGTCACTGATCATCTCTCACAATCTGGTTCCAAATGTCAAGCATTGTGAAGTTCCTTGGGCTGGCTCTCATCCAATGCTCCACTTCAGCATAGACTGTCAACATCTGAGTAGTCTCCTCCTTAGTCAAATTGGGTGCACAGACACATCAAAGGCTCCTGAAAGTAGCCATCTCAATGTTGATACTCTGATGGAAAATGTTGTCAGATATGAAAAATTTGTCACTGAAGCTTCACTCAATGCAGGTAGCAATGGTCTGATCTGTAAATCAGAATCAGTATTTAAACGTGGTTCTTATGTCATGTTATCAGATGAATGGAAGATAATGGGCATGTGCTGCATATGGTACCATTTACTGATGCCAATTAGGTAATTGTGCAGAGGACCTTCCTATTACACCAAACTATTGGTCATTGTGTTGGATTTCAAGAACTTACACAGATGTGTGCAAATGTGACTCGCAGACCTGGAATTTTAATGAACCTCAGTAATTATGTATGGCTGAAATGGTACATAAAAGATAGATGCACGTTAAATTCTCTTATTTTAGTTATACATGATTCACAGGTAGCTGATAATGCAAATTAGCACCTTTTATCCTTTCTGTTTTGGAGAATATTAGCTCTGTTAACATTACTCATTCTCATATGTATCTGTTTAGATTTATTTTATGGATAATGTTTCAATGAAGGCAAATGTTTATAAATCACTGAAGTGGTGCTTGATTTACCTGTATATATACAGGTGTTGACATCTGCATTAAGGACATACATTCATTTCTCATATGCAGTTGTATAGATAGATTTACATAGCAAAAGTGAACAGTACCTAATAATGGATTTACAGATTATCCATATATCCTGCAGGTGATTCCATATTCTCTGTGGTGTACATATGGAAACCTAATGGATTCTGATAGTATCCACAAGTACTATGTCCCTTTTCACTTATGGATATTTACTTATTGGTGGTTCTTAACACAAGTCTTGTAACTACTGGTTCAATGTGAAAAAGATCCATTATCACTGTGGCCGCTTATAGATATTGAGGTTTTCCACTGCTTTCTGTACATTGTTCAACTGCTAATTTACAAACACTATGATGAAATGGATGGCATTCACTGCTCTGTAATGAGTGAATTTATCTGAGGTGTTTTTTACTACTTGCCTGTTTAGGCTGCAGTTTCAATACAGCTACAGCAACACACATTTCTATTCTACACATATGCTTGTGAAGTATTTAATGCAGAATGTTTGCAGATTCTTGTTGCATGATACTGTTGTTTTGAGACTTCTATTCAATGGATATGTAGCGCAGGCATTGTTGTAAGTTTTTATGTTACAGTGAGTGTATAACATACCTTTGCACTGCACAGGAATGCATACTGTTTACAGTGACATAAGCTGGCTACATAATCATCTGCATAACAGGGCTCCCACAGGAATATGATCATGTGCATATCATTGTCTTTCAGATGGCAAAGAGACCTGGGGCAACAATTTCTCCCCACAGGAAAATGAGATTATAATAGATGCTGTGTGACAACATGGACGGAGACTCATTGGATGAACAGGGGATATAGTATTGAGGAATGAAGTATGGGCCGACATCACCAACATGATTAATGTGGTTAGAGGTCACAAGAGATCCCATGAAGCCTGTCCCTTAGGCTGGTCTAATAAGATTCTCCATGCATCCAACAGGTTACTACTGTAGGAGATGTGGAGGGATGCCACTGGTGGTGGCCCACTATTGACCCCCTCATGATATCACAATATTTTTTTCATCCATACATTTAGCAAGTGGGGACTGACACATACCAGGGGGTGGGATAGAAGCAGGAGTTTCAGGCCGAATGTGTATTTCTTTTTGCATGACATGGATGACAATATAGTAAATCATCATATATAGTGGTTGCATGCATATCCATGTATTATCATTTTGAATTTACAGCAGTGGAATTGAATCGTGCACACAGATCCACACAGGGTGATAACGATCAACTAAGTGTAATGATGTAATCATACGACTACAGTACAGACAGAACAGTGCAATCAACTTGTGTAATGCTGTCTGCATTAATGTTCACAGATCTATCTACTTTTGCACAATACCAGGGAATGGCAGGTGACTGTCTCCACACAGTGTTATTGTGACCACTACCTGTTATTGCCTTAGTGTCATCTCTTGGCATTGCCATTTGCTGTAATACAGATATTTCCCTAGCATTGCAAACTACAGGTACATCTAGTGGGGGCCTAAGCCATGCAAGTGCTAGTACAGACAGACTAGGTAGGTTACCACAACAGCTTCATAATTTGCAGCAATGTGTAGCAGACCTGTGATACATGACATTATTGCCACTGTTATTCTAAACAAAGACATCTGGCCAACAGGTGCAACTTCCATCACATGAGTGCATGCAGTCTCTGTTACTGTATTGTATATATCATGCTGTCAGTATTCTGTTGACTGCATACACAATTGTGTTGTCTTTCTCTTTACTTTACCACAGCAGGATCTGTAGTATGGCACACAAACTCACAACAATGGGAGTCTGTCAGTGGTGTGCTATCCAGCTTTCATACATGTCATTGCTGTTACTCCTGCGGTTGTCCTCCATTAATACAGCATCCTTCTACCCATTCATAGGACAGACTACATCATCATCAAGTGTACAAGCAAGTTGTATGTCTATTTAAAACCTACTGTATGTTTTAACACTCTTCAAATGGAGCATGCTGGCTATCATATAATTAATAATGATGACTTTGTTTCCCTTCAACAGATAAAGTTCACTCCTCTTCTACCATGCCACCTTCCCATGAGGATTTGTCAGGGGTGTGTGTTAGGTTTGCGTTCATCACATATGTCATGTATGTTGGGTATGTAACCTAATTGCCGACTCTGTGTTGTGTAGATTCCATGACCCATGCATAGACAAGACATAATGGTAAGTCAGTATTATCTGTAACATAGCCATGAGATATACGTGTCATATGTAGGCATGTTGTCCTGGTCTGTGTCATCTGTCTCTTCTTTTATAACATCAGCCACCTGTATCCTCCATTAGCCCATCCACTGATACTGATGTGGGATTTGATGGTCCTCGCTATGGTTGCATGGCCCCTGCCACACAGGACAGTGACATGGTGATACAGTCCATCAAAGATGGTGACAGTCATATGGATGTGGCTAGTGCCTCAGATATGTAGGAAACTTGTCTAGCCATTCTGACAATGAGGGGACCTTGGATGGTGGACATGAGACCTGTGAACAACAGACCCGTGTTGAGACTGCTGCTGAGGTTGGCAGTTCCACACAACACATTAATACTGCCCATCGCAGTTGATATACGTGTGCAGCTGGTGTGCATGGTCAGATGTCAGAGGGTGTCTGCCTACTCCACCAGGCAAATGAACGTTCCCAGCAAAGTCATGGATCAGACATCTGTGCACGTGCCTGTGTCACAGATTGTATTTCACACCAGCTGGGTGTGCTGCATGAAGGATAGGAGTGTAGCTCCATTAAAATAATGCCATTAATGGCTGCACAGAATGAAAGCATCCTGCTGTGGCATGGTCTGCAGAGTCCCTGGCCTCTACAGTACTACAACAGTGCCATAGTACAGGCAGGGTTCTGTGTGCCCTGACTATGCCTTGCTGATTGCTACATGGAAAAGGCAGGCCTCTTCTCTAGATCCAGCCTTACCCACTGGGCATCAGTGTCTATGCTAATGTACACAAACTTCTGATGCTGGTCCATTTGCTGTGGGCCCAGTAGGTACAATCAGTCAGTCAAGTCACAGTCATGCTTCCTCACCTCCACATGCTAGAATCACCCCATCAGTCTCCTCTGTGGAACAAGCTGGGCCAAGTGTTTCCATATATGGTAGGGGCATACCAGATCACGGTATAAGTAATCAGCGTGGGTGCCATAGACTGTGTTAGAATAACAATGACAGCCGATTCACTTTGTCTGGTAGTGTCATTCTAAACCTGTGACAATTGTAATTGCTGTGCAGAGCACTGATAATGTCATCTGTTTGTGTTTGTTGACAAGACTTATGCCATGGAAATCCAACAGTTTTACTAAACATAGCTTATTCCATTTATTACTTCACTTTATCCATACTTTACAGTGATATATTTGGTTTGTGATATTAACAACAGTTTGTCATTATGTCCCGAGTTGTTTACCTGTTTTCAGCTTTTATAGTGGACAGACAGGAATGTTTTGCACTGATGTGTGGCCCTTATTGTGTGCCATACACAGATACACCAATATGCCTCTGTATGCATATCTGTGTCATTTGTGTCCTGAGATGATGATGACCCCTGCTGTGACAAACGTGTGTATGTTCATAATGTTATATGTTATGATTATGCTGTTTTGTCTGATGGTCAGCATGTGGTTAGCATGTACATTTACTGGGTAATTGCCATTAGATGCAATCCATGTTGCTGTGGTGGAGCAACACCTGTACATCAATGTTTACTCCATGTACTTCTATATACATGGCTTGTCATGTTTCAAAGTTGTAGGTCAGACATTGCTGTGTTGCCTGGGTCTGTACTTGTAGTCACACCCTCTTGTTGCCTACACCTGTGTCTTCTCCCTCTATGTCCTACTGCTCATTCGCTGATACCTGCAGGATGTCATCTTTAGATATCAAGGGTTCTTAGGGTCATTCACCCACACCTGCAGTTGGCAGACTGACATATGCTCTAGTTAGCATGTTGTGTAGCATGATGCACACGATTATCATCTATGCTACCTTTTCAGATATGTATTGCAGTGCACCCCTGGATGTGTCCAGACATCTGAACCTAGCTTCCAGTACACCAAACACATGTTGTATGGTATTTCTTGTTGTTGTGTGTCATCTATTGTAGGCCTCCTCTACAGGGTTTGATGGTTCACAGTAAGGGATCACTGGTCATGGCTTAAGCAGATAACCCAACCACAGTCAGCTGTTGTGGGGAATAAACAAACACAATCACATATATTGTCAACATGGCTATTGTTGAGAGGGATGTCCTTAGCTTACACTCTAGCTGTGTTCCTATACTTACCAGTAGTAATCACTCAGGTATTTCACCTTGCTGGAGTGTGGCCCTGAGACCACTTTCCTTCCATATGGCAGCATCATGAACACTTCCATGGTGTGTTGCCATGAGGGTTGTTATGCACGTACAAACTGGCAATTCAGGGATAGCCAGCCCTTTCTGTGTATTTATTTGTCTGCTTCAGGTTATACTTGGGTTTTTATAAGGATGTGTGTGCAATCTATTGCACTGAGCACATGGCGTGTCAAATGCAAGTACACCTTGGCCAAAACACACTTTGGTTTCAATGGGGATAGGGTTTCCTTGTAGGGTCCACACAGACATGTGTGGAGCACACATTGCAGACAGCTTGCACCAGTTGTCTAGGTGGTACCTGCTACTTATTTGTTAGTCTGACAACTGGTTTAGTTACAGCCTTGCTCTGAATCTAGCAGGTTGCCTTCAATGGTGCATGGCCACATTCTCATCCAAGGCTTATATTACTGCAACCTGTTGCAGTTCATTGACACATGTGACACAGAACTGCTGACATCTCAAGTCTTTTAAAAGATTTTTCAAATGCGCTAGCAAAGTATTCATCTGTCCGCAAAGAATTTAAAAAGTTTGTTTTCTTCATTATAGACAAATTGATTACTGACTTCAGTATATGCATACCTGTCTGGCTACCTATAATTGATCTCTTTTTCTCTCTTGCTTATCTATCTATTTATCTCTCTCTCTCTTTGTCTAACTACCCTCTACCTGTTTCTTTGCACTATTACCTTGATTGGAACATTCTCTTCTTATTATGGCCCTACAGTTCTCCCAGAACCTTGATGTATGGAAAATAACATTCTTAGGTTCCTCCATTTGAGTCTCCCCATGAGTACTGCTGAAAGACAATCAGTAAAGTTAACTGGATCCCTGTGTTAGGAACAGTTACTTTCTTTGTAACACCCTGACTTACAAGTCAAGAAATGATCACTGCTACCTTCGTCTCAAAATTTCCTTCACTTTAGGAATATGAAACCCATACAATGACAGCAGTCTCCTGATGTCACCACCCTACAATGACCTCAAGCCCCTGATGCAGCCACCCTACATACTTACTATAGCTTAGAACCAACAAGCATGAATAAAATCTCTCCAAGCATTAAAAACCCCATTTCATTAGAGATCTGAAAAATCACTTAAAAGTCTTACTGTAGAAAGGTACCATTTTACTGTTTTGACAGTAAAGGAGAAAAAAAATACCCTTGCTCCTTAGAATTTTCCTTTGTAGCAATATTTGTCTGCACTACAATACAGGCAAGAATTTCCTAGGTAACATTTCACACAATGTAGTTAGCTTTATACATTACCTTCTATTTCATTTGCCTCTTTTTCAAACTATATTGTCCTCTTTTTTTCTTCTTCACTGTATCCTCTGGTCATCATCTATTTCTTTTTACTAACATTTTTCCAGGTAGCAGATCTAATTAAATCACTATCTGGCAGAACATTTATGAAAACTTCACATTTTTTCAAATCATTTATAGAATTAGACTTACCTTTCCATATATTTATTATAACGTTTTATTACACCTCCATGATATTGGTCAATTTTTATGGATATTTCCAATGTGAAAAAAGTAGCAGGACACTGCCAAGACAAAGCTGATAAAACACCTTTTATTAAAAAGTTAGCGCTTTCGGGATGACCCTTCTTCAGACTTAATGCATAACTGCAAATACAGCCATATTTAAAATACAAGCCAACCAATCATTTACTGACAAAAACCCGCCTATTTTGTAGCACAGGTTTTATAGGTAACACATCATTAAGGCCTGGTGGTCTGTGTGCTCTTAGATCAACAATCCACTTGGATTCAGCCAAGGCTGTTCTGTGTTTTATATCACCCCCCCTGTCATTGGCTTTCATATTCTCGATACATCTAAATGTAAAGGTGTGCGTAGGATACTCCCTTATGTGTCTGTAAAGTGCATTACTTATATCACATGTTCTGATATTGCTAAGATGCTGCAAAATCCTGATTTTAAACATATTATTAGTCATGCCTATATAAAAACACGCACACTGTTCTCATGTACATGAGAGCAGGTACATACCCATGTGGTAACTGCAAGGTATGTAGGTATATTAAGAGTGACACAGAATTCAAACATCCTGACACAGCAAAAATTTTTAATTTTAAAGGGAGGGCAACTTGTAGGACACAACACTTGGTATATATGGCTAATTGTGAACAGTGTGCATGTTTTTATATAGGCATGACTTATAATATGTTTAAAATCAGGATCTTGCAGCATCTTAGCAATATCAGAACATGTGATATAAGTAATGCACTTTACAGACACATAAGGGAGTATCCTACGCACACCTTTACATTTAGATGTATCGAGAATATGAAAGCCAATGACAGGGGGGGTGATATAAAACACAGAACAGCCTTGGCTGAATCCAAGTGGATTGTTGATCTAAGAGCACACAGACCACCAGGCCTTAATGATGTGTTACCTATAAAACCTGTGCTACAAAATAGGCGGGTTTTTGTCAGTAAATGATTGGTTGGCTTGTATTTTAAATATGGCTGTATTTGCAGTTATGCATTAAGTCTGAAGAAGGGTCATCCCGAAAGCGCTAACTTTTTAATAAAAGGTGTTTTATCAGCTTTGTCTTGGCAGTGTCCTGCTACTTTTTTCACATTGGATTTGTCTGTTTGGTATAACAGGACTTCAGCATAACGTTCAATCTTTGCTTGTTTATGGATATTTCCTTATGATATACTATTATTATTTGCTGTTTATACTTAAAATCCCACATCAGCTGTTTGTCTCCTCTGGTGTGTAATCATCCTCCTTTGAGTTTTTGCATTCAAGTAATACAAACCACCCATCAGGTCAAGCAGGTCTCTAGCCCCCATAACAAGCAGTGGAAATTACAAACTTCTCTCTTGAGCACTGGGCATCCACAAACTCTGTCCTGCAACTTGAGACTAAACACTCATGTAGGTGCTTAACTTCCAAGTGTCTAGACAGTAAAATACCTTAACTGCACTAACTTAAACAAATGTTAGTGAGTGTGTTAGTACATTCTACTGTATAGTTCCTTAATCAAACCACTGTATGATGAGTACATCGCCAGGAAGAAACAGCTGCATAATACTATTCCGTTAGTGTCACCTTCCCCCAAAGTAAGTCTATTTGCTTTTGAGAAATACTTAAATCTAAAACAAATAGCATTTCATTTCCTCTCCTGTTTCATCTGTAACTAATCCAGGCTTTAATTCTATATCCTTTTAAGAATGTCAGGGTAAAATTAGATAATGTCTACACTTCCCTTGATTTTATAGTATAAAGAAGAGTGACTGTGCAAGGTAGCATACCCTTTCTTAAGGTTCACTGAGTGGTTTCTATTCCTCTTGCACTCATTTAACCATTGGCTAGTCTTCTCCTTCACAGTAGTCTTTACCCCTCCCTCCTCCAGCTCTGGTTCTGTATTGGATAGCCTGAGGTAATTTAAACCCAGGGTGCCATTTTGTTTTTTTTGTTTCAAATCCAACAGCAGCTGTTTGTCTCCCCTGGTGTGTAATCATCCTCCTGTAAGTTTTTGCATTCAAGGTATGCTGTACATTGTGGCTTAATACATAATTCTTTAGTACAACAGCTTATAGTATCTGTTTCTGTTATTTTTTTAACACTGCAAGATGCCTTTAGATATTTCTACTTAATGAACTGCTCTCACATATGCACCTAGATATGTTCTGTTTTCCTTGTATAGCCAGTGCTATTTCACATATTGCATTTAACTGCTCTGTCTAACTGCATTGACTAGTGTTTAAATACGTTGAAAGTGTATCTTGCTTAATTTAGTAGAGAACTGCTTTATATATTTACATTTTATTTTTGTATGTTGCCACAAGAATAGATTTTATGTTATCAGGTGCTGAAGCAGGAATAACCATTACCTGATGATTTTGTTATTGACTATTGCTAAACCAAGTCCAATATGACTGGTCACACAGTATGTGCTGCCTTAACCTAATGCTCTCTTACATTTTTCTTCTAATTTTCTTTCCATAATCCAAACCATCTTTCAGGTCAAGCAGGTCTCTACCCCGCATATTGGGAGGATGGCCTAATGGTTAAGATATTTGCCTTACAAACACAAGTTGCAGGGTTTGAGTCTCACAAGGGATAATTGACTAGGCTTAAAATGGCCCACAAGGGCAGTTAGCCTAGTACTAATCTATGAACCTATGAACCTATATCAAGCAGTGGAAATTTCAAACTTCTCTCTTGAGCACTGGGCACCCACAAACACTTGTCCTGCAACTAAAGAGACTGAACACTAATGTAAGTGCTTAACTTCCAAGTGTCTAGACAGTAAAATACCTTAACTGCACTAACTTAAACAAATGTTAGTTTGTATTAGTACATTCTGCTGTTTAGTTCCTTAATCAAACCAATGTACTGATAAGTACATCACCAGGAAGAAACAGCTGCATAATACTATTCAGCTAGTGTCACCTCCCACAAACTAAAGTTTATTTTCTTTTGAAAAACAAATCTAAAAAATAGCATTTCATTACCTCTCCTGCTTCATCTGTACCTAACCACAGCTTTAATTTTATATCCTTTTAAGAATTTCAGGGTAAAATTCAAAAACACTTCCCAAAAATTGGAGTCAGACTAACAATAACTATAAAATAACTCAGACATTTAAAGGTCAATTTATTCTGATTTCTACTTATCCTGACTAAACTTCAAATTCTTAGCTTACACATTGTCTCCTTTGGAACGGCACTTTCTCTGCCTCAGGTGTAGCCTGCTCCATTCGCTCTTGCTACGCTCGGGCTCTCTTCGCACCTCTCCTACCCACCCCCATATAATTTCCTTAATACTTCTCCACCATTTCCCTCCTATAATTAATTCCCTCCCCTTCCTGTTTCCTAATTCTCTCCTTCACTTACAAAACGTATCTACCACATCTTCATCTATTGCACCACACTCCTTCCTCTAGCTACACATAATCTAGCCTACCCATACTTCCTCCTCTACCTTTATCCTTCTTCCTGGTCCATACCACCTTCTATTATATCTTTTTTTTCTCCCAGTAATCACCATGCATACACCACTTCTCTCCACTGCAATACTGCTATCACTATGTCTCCCCCATGCTCTAACAGTCTCACCAACAGTATTAACCCCTTATCATTATACCCCTACCCATACACAACTATAACTTCTATACCCAACAGCCAATACTCATATCTGCATCCATCCTCCCCTTGAATGTACAACTCCCCTGAATAAAAATCCCTCCCTCCCATTCCATATCTACAAATAAATAAAAATACACTAAATACTACCTAAAAACTATCGAACCTAACTACTATCCTATTTCACTACTCCCATCAGGTGATATCCATCCTAACCCATGACCCAGTTCTAACTCTACCACTCCTCACAATACATCATCAGCCACAGGTAATTTACCAAAAAGAAACAAACAAATCTGGGTCTATATTAGAACACCGAACATTCAAAATGTCGAGTGTTCTAATATCGACCCGTTTTCAGCGAATGCTGAAAATATCGAAGAAACAGAAAACTGAATTTTTGTCCTAGGGAAAGAATTCTGTTGTCCGTTTCTGTTGCTTCGGTATTTTCAGCGCTCTGGTGGAAAGTTACGTGTCGGGTTCAGGTAAGTGTGCGATTGTGTGGACGTGAGGGTTAGGGTGGGGTAGATGAGTTAGAGTTAGGGCACGGGTGAGGTGACTGTGCGATAGTGACGGACCTTAGGGTTAGGGTTTGGGTTAAGGTAAGTGGATAGTTAGTTGTATATGTATAGTTTAGTGTAGGGTTAGGTGTAAGAGTTTAGGTATATGTGTGCGGATTTCTATTTGTTTGGTGTGCTTGTGTTGTATGTGTTTTGGAACAGCAAATTTTCTCCCTAGGAAAAAATTCGCTGTTCTGAATATTCGATGTTTTGAATTTTTGATTGATAGGGTTCAATATTAGAACACTCAACATTTTGAATGTTTGGTGTTCTAATATAGACCCACAAATCTCCTTTTACTCTATAAACACTCGAAGCATACTTATAAAGTTAGCCAACTTCATGCTTGGATATCTGCTCAAAACCCAGACATTATTTCCCTTACAGAAACATGGCTTAAACCACAAAACCTAGATAAGGACATACTCCTTCCTGGATATAATATAATATGCCTCGGTCACCCTAATAAAAAAGGAGCAGGGATTGCAATTTTATACTCCAGTAATCTCACTTTTACATACCCAAATCTGTCTATACCTTCCTTTTCTCCCACAGAATTACTGGTAGCAAACCTTAAGCTCAATGACTATACTCTTATTATTGTCGTATCTATCTGCATTCCACCAGGGGACAACATTCCCTTATTGGAAAGCATTCTCTCCTACCTCTCCCAAAACAACCCTAATAAAATCATCCTTCTTGGGGACATTAAAATAAATTGGGAAACACTTACCAGTCCCAACTCAACATACCATATAAATCTATATGGCTTTTCAGAAATTATCTCACAGCCTACTCATACTAATAACACTCATTCTACCAGTACACTCATTGACTGGATTCTTGTCTCAAATCCCTCTAAATAACATAGTTCTGAAACACTCAGACTCCTTGAGTGACCACTCCCCAATAAAGGTGCTTAGGCATACCTCCCACTTATCTAAACCACATAGATACATAACATGTTGTAAATTATCCAAATTCAACCCAGAAACTTTTAATAATCTCTTACTCGGAATAAATTGGAACTTCCTCACCCAGCTCCCACTTCATGAAGAAGTTCAAGTTTTTAACGCAACCTTCTTAAATATCTTAACTCACTAGCCCCATTACAGAAAGTAAGGATAAAAGCTACTATATCCCCTTGGCTATCTAAGAATACTCGCACTCTCATGACAGCCAGAGACGGAGCCTGGAAAACTTGGACCAAAACTAAACTACCAGCAGATCTGAAAAAGTATAAAGAACTGATAAATAAGACAAAATTATTTATTGATAAAGATAAAAAAAGACTTCTACTCTAACCCTCCAGCTGCCCTAAAATCAGATCCAAAAAATTCTGGAGTGCCGTAAACCAAATACTTCATCCTGGTAATCCTACTTCACCTAACCCATCTCCTGACAAATCTCCCAAAGAGACTGCTAACTCCTTCAATGCCTGTTTCATTCAGTCAATAGCCAAACTTTTCAATCCTAACCTAAAATACTCCAGTAAAAATGTTACAAATTGCTTGAAACCTCCACCCACAGCCAACTCTGCAAATTCTTTTTTTCCTTAAAGCAGTCCCTACTGCTTACATAAAAACACTTCTTTCTAAACTAAAGCCATGCTCTCTCCGCTGACAGTATCCTATCTTATTTTCTTCAGATAGCTGCTCCCTCTATTGCTTTGCCAGTATCTATTTTAATCAATCATTCCATCACTGAAGCTAAAGTACCTGCTATCTGGAGACAATTCTACACCATACCTATTCACAAAGGTGGCAATTCTACAGAACTCTCAAACTTCAGACCAACAGCTATCCTCTCCCCTCTGTTTAAAGTCTTAAGAAAAATGTATACATACACAAGTAATGTAATATCATATACAGATCACACTCCTCACTCCCACTCAGCATGGTTTCTGACCCAAACATAGTACCACTACAGCTCTACTTTCCTTTCTCAACACCATTTCTATAGCTAGAGATAATCAAACTTATCTCATGCTTATTCCTTGACCTCTCAAAAGCCTTTGACACTGTCTCACATCCTCTGCTACTGAATAAACTCTCTGATCTCAACTTCTCTACTACAACAATAGCATGGTTCTCCAGTTATCTCACTGACTGACAGCAATCAGTAAGATGGCACTCCTCACTATCATCTCCCCTTCCAGTGAAAATGGGTGTTCCCCAAGGATACATCCTTGGACCACTACTTTTCAATATCTTCTCCAACTCACTCTACTCCTCTAGTCCACAATCCTTATTAGTCCAATATGCAGACTACTACACAGTTATCACCATTGCTAACTCACCCTCTGAACTTTTAACAGCTACCCAGTCTTCTTTCAACTCAGTTGAAACCTGACTCACCATAATCAGCTCATCCTTAATCCCCCCAAAAAAAATCATCTCCCCAAAACTGTTACTCCTATCAAATCTACTTTTCAAATAAAATCACTAAATCACACTCTCATAGTTGCTGACTCTAGTACTAAACTCCTTGGTGTAACCATTGATGATCAGCTAAAATTTGACCTCCATATAAATAGCTGTATCAAGAAAACCCATCAGAAACTAGGACTTCTCTACAGAAAAAAAAATTCCTAACCCCTGAATCTAGAACTACAATCACACATGCGTATCTTTTGCCATCCCTAATATACTGCTCCCAAATACTCACAAATCTTAACTTCACCTTACTTAGCAAACTTGAATCAACTTATCACAAAATCGCCAGATTTGCTGCACAACACACCTACAAATCTCACCACTGTATCTCTCTCAAACATCTAAACTGGCTCAAAGTACCACACCTCATACTCCTCTCTCAGCTCCAAATTATACACTCCATTATTTATTCACCATCCTACTGTCGAGCACTAGGCGCCATAATCTGCCACTACGTCCCATCCAGACTACTCAGGAGCTCCATCCAAGACCTTTTACAAATTTACAAGCCCAAGTCCAAAATAGAAGCCATTACATACAGCTACCATCCCTCTATTGCTTGGAATAAACTCCCACAAGAAGTTAGATCACTTTCACATCCTAAAGTATTCAAACTAGCCACTAAAGAGTACTTAAAAAGTCACTGGATTTGTACCTTTTCTCAGCCTCCTTGAATATACCTTCACTATATAACAAACCTAACTTCCTCTGCCTTACCATCATTTGTTCTCTATACCAAAACATTTACAACTTAAGCTAGTCTACTTCATAATTTTTTTACCTAACACTATCTCCTTTCCTTCTGCTGAAGTATTCTTCATAACATATTTATAGATAATTGTAACTGCATATATATGATAACTGTTCTACAAGTTTTATTATGAATGATTATAATGTTAACTGTGTTTGCAATGGATACATTTTTTGTAACTATGTTTTGGAGCTTTTATCCCTGGGCCTCTACTGAAAAAAGGGCTTTTGCTCAGTCAGACAATCCTGGTTAACAAATGTAAAATAAATAAATAACAATTTTGATTTGCATTAGTTGCATCTATTTTACTTCCCAGTGCTTTTACATATAATGTTACATATATCCTGCCTCTATTCTTTGTTTATGAATACTTTCATATGCACAGGATATGAAGTATGCCTACATGGCCTGTGATCATGCATGAAAAGATCCTCATACCAATGTATTTACCTAGTTAACAAATGTAAAATAAAATATTTCTCTGTTTGGCTTTCTATTTAGGCATGTTTTTATTATTAAAGTCACTAACATAGTAAAATATATAATCCTACAATCATACCTCAGTGTTTTTATAGCTGAAAGCCAAGACATTTTAGTTAAAATAAATCACTTAGTATTATAAGAAAGGTATTAAATAAGTGCCTAATGCAATCTCTATATGATTGTCAGGCTAAAGTTTCTATTAGATCAAGGAAAAATATTTATTTTGTTTCATTTTATTTACCTGTAGCTGGGTAAATCTACTTGGTAAAATTGCCTTTTCTTCTGGGATGACCTAGGAGCAATTTCTTCATTGGTTCATAGGTTCATGCTAGGCTATCTGCCCTAGGGCATTTATAAGCCTAGCCAGAATGTGTTTGGCTTTCGCCACCCATTTTAAATTTATTTTGCTATGCCCTTTTTCGAGGTTAGTATACTGTGCCTCTGTCTAACAGTGACACAGAAGTGATACCTGGGGTAAACCTACGATCTCCCATCTACTCATCAAGATTCCTCTTGAAGAGAGTCAATGAGGGACTCTGCCTAACCTGGACTGGGATTTTATTCCAGAGTGAAGGGAGCCTCTGGGTTATGAATCTGTCCCTCCAGCATGTCCTATTTATTTCAGTGCTGAGGTTAAAGTCTCCCGAGCGCATAGCTCGATGGGATTTGGATTTTCTGAAATGCAGCATGTCCATTAATTCCGGGTTGGACATGGCTTTATACATCAGGCACAGATCGCCTCTGAACAGGCAGTATGCCACTGAGTAGAGCTGGAGTTTCTTTAACCGGGCAGCATATGGCATCTGTTTGAGCCCTTTGATCCTCTTGGTGAGATACTTTTGGGGTCTTTCCAGTTGCTGCAGGTGTCTGGTAAGGTACATCCCAAAAGGGGCATTGTACTCAATTATGGGCCTGATGAGGGATGAGTAAAGAGGCACGATGACCTCCCCTGATCTAGATGTGAATCCCTTCATGATTAGGTGGGCTATATAAAATGTTTTTCTAACCACTTTGGCCACGTGGTTGTCAAATGAGAGATTGCTATCAACTTGGGTCCCCAGGTCCCTAATTACTTCTTCTGTACTTAATGGATTACCACCTATGTGTTAATTTGTGGGCACTTTGTTTTTGCCAAAGAGGATGACTATACACTTTTTGGCATTTAGCTTGAGGCCATGGCTCTGGCACCAGTTGTCTGTTTCTATGAGGCCCTTTTGGAGGATGCTTGTGTTGGCTGGAGAGTCGATTATGGCACCCAGTTTGCAGTCATCTGCAAACTTGGTCAGCCACAGTCCTTCCGTGCAGCCTTGTGGGACACCACTTGTAACTGGTTTGGAGTCTGACATGGCTCCAGCAATTCTAACCATGTGGGTTCTGTCCTTGAGCCAGATTGCAATCCATCTAGTGACATAGGGGTTTATATTTAAGCTGGTGAGCTTATCTATAATGCCCGAGTGGGGTATTGTATCGAAGGCTTTTGCGAGGTCCAGGTAGGCTGTGTGGACCACCTTCCCCTCGTCAATGGCCTTGGTGACTGTTTCAAAGAAATCAACCAGGTTTAAGAGGCAGGATCTGCTCTTAACAAATCCGAACTGGGTAGGATCCAGTGTCTGTAGGTCCCCAATATCTTTATTTATGAGGTCCATGATGATCCTTTCCATAGCTTTGCAGACCAAGCTAGTCAGGCTTATGGGGCGATAGTTTCCAGGATCCGTTGAGGCACCACCTTTATGGAGAGGGACCACTGTTGCTGTACGCCACTCTTTGGGCACATATCCTGTAGTAAGGCTGAGATTGAACAGTAGTTTTATGTTTGGGTTTAGCTCTTCTTGGAGTTCATGTACGACACAGCCCCGGACACCGTCTGGTCCCATTGATGCTGTGTTTTTTGCATTGGAGAGGGCGGCTCTTACCTGAGCATCTGAGATGTCAGGGGGGCAGCACTCTGCTGGGATAGATATTTACCCTTTTGGTGGGGGAGTTTGCGCTGAAACTGTCAGCTAGGATGTTGGCAATGTCTGTGGGTTCAGTGTATTTTTTGTCATTTTGGACTAATTCTGAGCATATCTGGGAATTACCACCCAGGTTCCTAACATAACTAAAGAAAGCCTTGTGATTATCCTTAGTGTCCTGTGCAATTTTTCTCTCGAAGCTGGCCTTAGACAATTTTATGAGTGCCCGTAGTTTTTTGCTAATACTGATCAGTGATGCCTTCCCTTTTTGGGATTTTGCTCTATCATTTAGTAGCTTCCTCTTTCTATTGTATAGTTTGTTTATGGCTGGGGTCCACCAGACAGGACGTTTGCCTTTGGAGTATTGGGTCTTGGTTTTATTTGGGATTGCATGATCCATGCATTCCTGAAGGTGCTCATAGAATGCGTTTATAAAGGATTCTGAGGTCTGGGCCGTATTTTCCACAGGCCCGGGGGCTTTGAAGGATTCCACCTCAGTTTTGAGGAGTGTGAAATTTGTTTAGAGAAGTTTTTCACTGTGGTTTTCTGGGCAGGGGGTGGGGTCGGGATGTGAATATCCAGTGAGATTAGTTTATGGTCTGATCTTACCAGTGAGGGATACACTTCTGGTCTGGAGCATAGAGTCCCCATGTTGGTGATGATCAGGTCCAGTATGTTTTCCCCTCTTGTGGGAGTGTTAACAAGTTGTTCCATAACATTTGAGTTTATAAATTCTAGGAACCTTTGGGCTACGGTGTTGGAGCTAGAGTAATGCTCCCAGTCTATGTTTGTGTAGTTTAAGTCGCCCAGTATAATGGTGCTTGGAGAGACCTTCATATTTTCCAGTGTTCTCAGAAAGGCCGAGCGGGGTTCCTGGGTTTGGGATGGTGGTTTGTAGCAGGCTATAAACTGGAAGGCAGTTTTACCCACTGTTAGTTGCACATGGATAGTCTCTGATGCTTCGTGCTTTGCCACCAACCTGGAGGTGTGGGTATCTTTGATGAATATCGATGCTCCCCCTCCTTTTGTGGTTCAGTCCAAGTTCTGGGGCCAAAAAGCATGGTATGAGGTATAACCTGGTAGTGCTGGGGTGCTCTCGGGAGCCCTGAACCAGGTTTCTGTTACTGCACAGATATCAATGTTCTCCATGCTAAGGAGAGTTTCGAGTGCATGCATCTTGAGGTTTAGACTTCTGGCGTTGAGTAGCATTACTCTTAGTTTCTTATCCCTTGTGATACCTATGGAGGAGGGTTTGTCTTTTGAGCCTTGCCTAAAAAAGGCACTATGGGGGTAGCAAGAGCCTTTGTCAATATCCGAAACCCCAGAGGTGACAGGTGCAAGTCGTCCCTAGTGAAGCATCATGGCTTGTCAAGCATATCATCCCAAGCTGACAGGCATTGGATCCCCTTTGAATGACACCAGTACTTAAGCCAATTGTTGAAATTGATCATCTTGTCTTCATATTGTGGCATCATTCTTGGTGAGGGTAAGATGATACTCAAGGTCAGGGTCATACCGGCCTGGGCTACATGCTCAGAGAGCTCTATTGATGTGACTTGCTCAGAGTCAAATAAAAGGTAAAGTTAAATATAACACAAATAGGGATGTCATCTTTTACTTCTTAGGTAAGGAATAAGTTAGGACCTTGATCCTATAAAGTTATGAATATCACGATGGCGATCATGTTATAATACTAGAATGAAGTAGGAAGAGTTTTGTCAGATGTGAATGTGTGTGTGTGCATGTACATGTTTGTGTGTGTGTGTGTGTGTGTGTGTGTGTGTGTGTGTGTGTGTGTGTGTGTGTGTGTGTGTGTGTGTGTGTGTGTGTGCATCTATGCACGTCTGTGTGTCAGTCTGTGTTTAATCAGTGCAAGTGCTCAGTTTTCACAGCAAGGTCATACCAAAATTTGTAATTTTGACTGTTATTTGGGATAGACCACTCGGCCTTCCCTATATTGGAGGAATGCCCATATTTTCACACCTGATTTATCCCTGCATATAATGTATCTATTCTGGAGATATGTCATTATTGTTAGGCCTGATTAACCCCCTTAATGCAATTTCTTTTTTTTTCTGAAAATATTTTTATTTAATTTTAAACAAAAAAAAGTGATAACATTTAAAATGAAAAGGAAATATTTGACAAACTTGAAAAATAAAAACTAATTCATTTCAAGAACACAAAAAGCAAGTATTTACCCCTTCACACAATTTTCTAAGTCTCCCTCATCACATGCCATTTTTGAAGTTGTCCAATATGCAGAGCGACACACACTACATGACCGGCTTACTAATGGCACCAGTAATTTAAAGAAAGAGGCTACACATCTTACATTTCAGAAACAAAAATAAACAACTTTGTGTGATATAATTTTGTGATGTAGTTTACAAAGGTCAGCATATTTTACACTGGATGAGTTGACTGTCAACACATAAGGCAGCTAAATTTCTAACCCCCCCCCCAACTGTCCCTAATTTCACAGAATGTTCCTGATTTTACTTAAGACTTTTGATTTGTTCCTCATAAAATGTGTAGCTTTCAGGAAATTCATTTTGCCTTGCAGTCAGTAAATAATGGCAGATGTCTGAATTTCAGACTACATAATCTTCAGAAAATGCATGTTAATACAGAACCTATTATTGTAGCTTTTGCTAAGTATATCAGAACGATACTGATAATTTATCCTGATTTTGAATCTTTTACTCATAATGTTTCGGCTTTTTCCCCGATTCTTACACTAAATTTGAGATCTAGGGCCAAAATGAGTAAATCTTGTAGCTCAGCATGCAGAAGTGCTATGCAGAAGTATTATATATATCTATACCTATCTTTATGGGAGTACTTAACTTGGTTGACACTGCAAAATGTTGACAGCAAGAACATTAACCACAAAAGGTTAGCAATGCAAATGTTGACAGTCATTTGAGCATGCACAAGGAAAATCCTTGCTGCTTGTTAATAAAACAAATCAAATAACATTTTTTTGTTTTTTTTTTTTTGTAGGGGCAAGCCCTCCTGTACCACTCACACCTTCTGCTAATTATTTATACTAACTGAGATCGTACAATGCTGCAAAAGACAATATTCTTCACCCAGTGATTGTCGATCTGGCACACCTATTGACCATTTGCATATGTCATCGAACTATGATTGATCAAGCAGCCTTCGAAATGTTACTGTGCCAATCAAATTCAGGAGTCCCAAGTATCTGTATCTGTATCGCAACAAACTTACTTTCTTAACTCTGTACCATGTCAGTTCCAGTGAAACTTTAATTTTTCATGGAACTGGAAACACACACACCAGCAGTGTTACAAATGAGTGCTGAAGGCTGTAATATCTTATTCCTTTACTATTTGAGATTATTTCACTACATAAATTACAGTGGATATTTTGTTACTATTGAGCAAACTGGTCCTGAAGAAGAATAGAAAATGCAGTTTGCAGTACTCAAATTGAAGGCAGGCTGTTTGTTTTGGGATCATATTTATTACCCACAGGGTAGTATTATGTTGTACAAGAAAACTACAGATGATAAGATAAAAGGGAATCTGATTAAAGGAGTTCATCTGCAGTCTGTTTCGGCATGTAACAGTAGTCTGTTTCGGCATGTAACAGTTTATGACACACTGTGTAGTTTGTTATAGAGTGTGTCTTTGTCCTGCAGACTTGGGAAGTCAAACTGATGGAGTTCTTCATTTCTTTGCATTTGTACTTCTCAGTGATAAATACAATGTATTTAGTCCACCGTGGGCTTTTTGTATGATGCTGTATGTAATTATTGCTTTGTGTAATGGTTTTCCATGTGGGTCAATTTGTTTTGTGCTGCTTTGCCATCTTTGTGTAAAATTGTATGTTAAAAGCAGACATTTAGGTAAAAAAAAAAAACTGCAGAAAGAATCTAAAAAAAATTCCTCTATTTTTGTTTGCCATATTTCAAAATCATTTTGTCTTTCAGGTGTCAGTGACTGCATGAAGTACCCTGACCACCTCTGGTCAGATGACAAAGGAGAGAAGTGCATTCCTAAAACCATTGATTTCCTCTCCTTTGAATACACATTGGGCTCATCTTCAACTGCTGCATTGATTGCATCTCTTTTATTATTGTATGTGTTCTTGCTACCTTCGTTAAGTTCCATGACACTCCAGTTGTTAGAGCCAACAAGTGAGACCTCAGCTACATTGTTCTTGTGTCACTCAATCTTTGCTTTTTCTCTTCTTTGATATTAATGGCCACCTTATGAAAATTAATCGTCTCTTCTGACAGCCTGCATTTGGTATTATATTTTCTCTCTGTATTTCATCTGTCCTGGCTAAGACTGTTATTTTTGCTGCCTTTAATGCTACTAAGCCATCCAGTAAGCTGAAAATGTGGTTGGGAACAAGGTGGATACCCAGTTTCATTGTTGTATTTAGTTCCCTTTTGCAGGTTATTATATGTTTAATCTGGCTGTGTACTGTTGTTCCATTTCCACAGAATAATAAGAACACAGAAACAGGAAAAACAATAATCGAGTGCCATGAAGGCTCACTCGATCATCATGTTCTACTGCATGTTGGCTTATCTGGGATTCTTAGCTAGCACTTGTCATATTGTTGCATTCCATGCACGAAATTTACCTGACAGGTTTAATGAAGCTAAACATATTAAATTCAGCATGTTTGTGTTTATTTGTGTGTGGACGACATTTATCCCAGCCTCCATTAGCAATAAAGAGAAGAACTTGGTCGCTGTAGAGGTGTTTGCCATCCTCTCTTCTAGTGCAGCCTTGCTTGTTTGTATATTGATCCTCAAATGTTACATTATTTTATATAACCCTGACAAAAACATAACAGAAAAATTAACAGGTACATAAAACTGCAGCATAAAACTAATAAAGCTTTTATTGCTTTCTTTAGAATACATCTTTTAAGTTTCTTTTCTTGTATATTACATTTTTCCTGACTTACTGGACTGTGTGATTTGTCATATAGCAGCTCTTATCTGCATTTACAGTTATACTTACCTGTCAATATACCTTCTACAGGGGTGGATATCCTACATAATTAGAAGTGATGAACTGTTCACAGCATTTTATATGTCAAAACTTTTATTAATCTGTATTCCTTCAAGTACTTCTGAAGCTGCATACAAGAGAAAAATATACAGTGGATATAGAAAGTTTGGGTATATATTAGAAGATCGAATGTTCAGGTGACTGAACACCTAAACATCAATCTTCTAATATTGAACCTAAAAATGTTGAACGTCCCAGGGAAACACGTCTGTTGGCCACTAAAACAAAAAAAAATAACTTTACATCCAAAGTAAGTGGCGGGCTATGCCCCCCACACCTCCCCTAACTAAATATACCAACCCCAAGATCGCTCTACAGTGCACAAAATGGCAAAATCCAGCAAACGACCAAGGGAAATCTTTCCCTGCATTAAATCGTCCATTTGCCATTTTTTTGCTTTTGATATTAGAAGATTGATGTTTAGGTGTTCAATCACCTAAACATTTGATCTTCTAATATAGACACAAAATGTTTACACACCCCTGTTAAAATGCCAGGTTTTGTGATATAAAAAAATAAGATCACAATAAATCATTTCAAAGTTTCCCCACCTTTAATGTGACCTATAACTTGTACAATTCAGTTGAAAAACAAACAAATCTGTTAGGGGAAAAATATAAAAAATAAAAAAAACGTATGATACGCTGGTTGCATAAGTGTGCACCCCCTTAAACTAATACTTTATTTTGTGTGCACATCCTTAAACCAATACTTTGTTGAAGTACCTTTTGATTTAATTACAGCATTCCGTCTTCTTGGGTAGGAGTCTATCAGCATGGCACATCTTGACTTGGCAATATTGGCCCACTCTTCCTTACAAAAGCACTCCAAATCTGTCAGATTGCGAGAACATACTTTGTCCGCAGCCCTCTTCAGGTCACCCCACAGATTTTCTATTGGATTTAGGACTGGGCTCTGGCTGGGCCATTCCAAAACTTTAATTTTTTTCTGGTGAAGCCATTCTTTTGTTGATTTGGATGTATGCTTGGGATCATTGTCATGTAGAAAGGTGAAATTCCTCTTCATCTTCAGCTTTCTAGCAGATGGCTGAAGATTTTGGGACAAAAGTGACTGCTATTTGGAACTGTTCATAATTCCCTCCACAATGATAAAGCCCCAGTTCCAGCTGAAGAAAAGCAACCCCAAAGCATAATACTGCCACCACCATGCTTCACCATGGGGATGATGTTCTTATGGTGATGCAAAGTGTTGTTTTTCCGCCAAATGTACCTTTTAGAATTGTGGCCAAAAAGATAACCTTGGCCTCATCAGACCATAACACATTTTCCCATATGCTTTTGGAAGACATGATGTATTGTTTTGCAAATTTTTTGCTGGGTCTGGATGTTTTTCTGTGTAAGAAAAGCCTTCCATCTTGCAACCCTACCCCATAATCCAGACATATGCAGAATATGGGAGATTGTTGTCACGTGTAGTACACAACCTGTACTTGCCAGAATTTCCTGCAGCCCCTTCAGTGTTGCTGTAGGTATCTTGGCAGCCTCCCTGACCCGTTTTCTTCTTGTCTTTTCATCAGTTTTGGAGGGTCATCCATTTCACTGCAACGTCACTGTTGTCCCATATTTTCTCTACTTTTTAATGACTATCTTCACTGTGTTCCATGGTATATCCAATGCTGTGGAAATTTTTTTTTGTACCTTTCTCCTGACTGATACCTTTTAGCAATGAAATCCCTTATGATGCTTTGTAAGCTCTCTGCAAACCATGGCTTTTGCTATAGCAGGCAACTGAGTAAATGTCAAGAAAATCCTACTAGGACAGCTGAACTTTATTTGGGGTTAATCAGAGTCTGTTCAATTGATGATATATGATATATATATATAATGATGATGATGATATATATATATATATATATATATATATATATATAGATCTTGTAGTCATGCTTGAATGGCCATTTCACCAAAAGTGAAATGGCCAAGAATACCTTCGCAAAAGTGCTTTTTACCGAAAAAGCACTTTCGTGAAAGTATGCTGAAAGGGAGAGGAAATCATGGGGGAATGGCTATTGCGGAGATCATAGTACAGTGGGGATAAGGGAATATTCCCTTTTCCCCCACTGTAGTGCGATCTCAGAGTGAGAATATAAAAGTAGGGGGGGGTGCAGGGGGTTAGTTCTGTGTTTTTTTTTTCTTTTTTGTTTTTATTAGTTTTTTAAGGGACTTTAGCAAAAGTGCTTTTTTTGGTGAAAAGCACTTTCGCTAAAGTGTGTTCGGCCGATGTGGTTTCAGACTATTGAACTTTCGTTTTATATATATATATATATATAAATATAAACACAAAACTGTTACATGTTTGGAACCCTTTGGGTAGAATGGTATTTATCTTGTCTGTGATGAAAGATTTTTGTGATACTTGCCAATTTGGTTACATTACTTTATCCATGTAAAATAAAGTTCAGAATTCTAAAGTATGCTTGAAAGATGAAGCAGTTATGGAGAACCTGGAGCTCATGTTAATGTTAGTGTAGAATAACAATTGACATGAACAGAGAAAGTAATCTGTTGAATGGTAACCATAGATAGATAGACAGAGATAGATAGATGAGTATATTTTTTAATTATAGTAAAGGATTACGGGGCAGTAGCACCACTTAAAAGTAGAAATAAGTGAAAAAAAACAAGGCAAGGACCACATCTTGTGTCAAATCCAATGTGAGTTGAATGTTGTTAAGAAACACTGCTCATGCAATCTCTGAACAGACATGTCAATGTCAAATTACATTACAAACCGTTTAGTCATCCATAGAGAAAAATAATGAAATCCAGTGTACTTTATTTGCTTTGTAGTGATTGAATGAGAGCTGCATAAACGAGTGAGTGAGTGAGTGAGTGAGTAAGTGAGTGAGTGAGTGAGTGAGTGAGTGAGTGAGTGACGAGTGAATGTTGGTAGAATGAGTAAGTGAAACTGAATAAGATATGAGTGAGGTGGTGAGGGAGTGAGAGCATGTGAGTGAAGTAACTAACTGATCTAGTTAATTTATAGCAGAGTATCAGAAGTAAAGTCATTGAAAATGTTTGTGTTATAGTAAAGAAATAGAAATTCATAAAACTAATATAAATCTCATGGTCTGATTCAAACAATTCTTATTGCTTCCCTGTGTCATGAAAACAGTAGAATAACATTCATTTCACAATAAAAGAAAATACTTATAAAACAAGGTTTAGCATAAAAGCAAAAAAATGTGCTGTTTTGTTTGCTGGCTTTCCTTATAAGTATAGGGGACTGAGAGACAAAAAAATGTATGACTTACCTCCAAGACAATAGAATCAAAAGCAGCCAGAAAACATTAAACCCAGTAGTTTGTGGCCTAACTGATACCAGGAAAGAATTAAGTCCATTCTGGTTTACAAGAGAGTATATTAGAAGTTGAGCTGTATAACTGGGAGATGTTACATTAACACTCAGCCAGCATCCTTTAAGCAGTAACATTTATTTTCATTTACAGGATGAGACTTGAGACTTCTTGAATGATTGATCCTGAATGATTATTCTAATTGGATCTGGGATACTATTCAAACTAAGGGGTGCAGTTTTGAAGAATGCACTTTTTTTACAGGTAGAAGTACATGGTGTCCTTACTAACTCAATGGATTTTGTGTCCCTCCAGGAGTAGCTTTGATTTCTGGTCCTATGTTTGTTAAGGACAGGGGTGCAGTTTCTGTCCTGAAGAGTTTTGAACATGAGATTGTTGAGGAGAAGAGGCACCCTAGCTGAAATAATTATATAATTAACTGCCTAGCTACATATTGCCAAAAGTTGGGTCTTTCAATAAAATTATTCCTAAGCAAAATCATCAATGATTGGAAAGGTATATCCTTCATCCTTCTGGACATGAATTTGTCAAGCCAATTCAAACACATAGTGCAAAAAAATTATTAGTCTAAGCAGTTTTGTCAAACAAGACTGCTATCAATGAAATACAAAAGGCACTGTTTTGTTAGGAAGCAAAGTTCACACTATACTGTTCCTAGGATCATAGGAAATCATTAGGCTAATGGTTCAAGAGCCCTTACAAGCCTAACTAGTTTAACTCAGATTTTACCCAACGTTCTATCCTTAGATAACAGGGGTCAACAAGTAGGATATGGGCACCACCCTAGGAGGGGGTTTGCAATTTCACATCCATCAGTCCAGATTGCTCTTGAAGATGGTCAGGGGAGGTTTCTGCTTCATGTGAATAGGAAGCCTATTCCAGAGAATGGGCAATTTCTGGGATACATATCTATATCTCCAGCATGAAATTTGCATGTCATCAGGTTTAGATCTTTAGAGAGTGCAACCCTCATGCAGTTAGTTTTATGAATATGCAACATTTCCACCTGGGCTAGATCAGAGGCTGCCTTGTAGGTCAGACAGATCACCCCTCAGTAATCTGTAGGAAACTGAGCAGAGTGATAAGGGCTTTTAATTGATCCACATATGACATGTTGGATATACTCTGTATTTTTCTAGTGAAAAACCTCTTGAGGATACTCCAACTGTTCCAGGTGCCTTGCGAGGAACAAGCCAAGGGGTGCATTGTACTCTGTTACTGGCCTGATGAGGGCACATACAGTGGTACTATGGCATCCTTAGATCTGGATGCCATGCTCTTACTTTTAAGCTGAGCTGTACAGAAGGATTTCCTCATCACCATGTACACATGGCGGTCAAAGTTCAAATTACTATGTATTTGAGTACCCAGATCTCATGCCACTGAGTCCACTCTTAGGGAGATGCTATCAGTGCTGTAATTTACAGGGGTATTTGATTTCCCAAAGGATATTATTATGCACTTCTTTGAATTTAGTTTCAGGCCATGGCTCTGACATCAATCATTAGTCTGCATCAGACCTTTCTGTGGGATATCAACATCATTTTGGGAGTCAGAGTGCCCCCAACTTGTAATCATCAGCAAACCTAGCTAGCCAAAGGCCATCTATATTTGCCTTGACATCTAAGAAGTATAGTTCAAACAGAAGAGGGCCTAGCACTGAACCCTGTAGTACTCCACTGGTGACTGGCCTCTTGCTAGATGTGGATTCCCCCACTCTAACAACGTGTCCTATTCCTGAGTCATTTTGCTATCCATTTGGTGATGTCAAGGTTTATGCCCAGTTTTATGAGTTTATCTATAATACCTGAGTGAGATATTGTGCCAAATGCCTTGGCCAGGTCATGGCAGAAAGTATGCAACATCTTAACCTCATCCATGGCCTTGGTGACCCTCTCAAAGAACTCCACCGGACTGAGCAGGCAGGACCTGTCCTTGATGAAGCTGAAACAGACTGGGTCCAGATTCTGGAGATTTCCTATGTCATTGTTAATCAGGTCCATGGTTATCCTTTTCATAGCTTTACATGTGATGCTAGTCAAACGTATGGGTCGGTAGTTTCCTGGGTAAGTTGATGGTTCTCCCATGTGCAGATGGACAACTATTGCTGTCCTCCAATCCACTGGGACAAAGCCTGTTTTGTCACTGTAGTTAAACAGAAATCTGACTGGGTCTGCTAGGTCATATTTCAAGCATTTTAATAAGCACCCTGAGATTCCATCAGGGCCCATTGATGCCATGTTTCTAGCTTTAGAGAGTGCAGTGATGACCTGTTTTTTTTTTTTTTGTGATTAGACGCAAAGGAATGATTGGGGGTATTTTTTGGGGAGTGACTGGCGGTGATGAGGGGGTAAAATATGAGCTGAATTTATTGGCCGGCATGTTTGCCATTTCTTCTGGCTGAGTATAGGTAGTGCCATCTTCAGCCAAATCACCATGTTTTGAGGGTTTCTCTTAAGATTTTGGACATAACTAAAAAATGATTTCTTGTTATCCTTTGTTTGGGAGGGTATTTTATTTTCGTATTTAGCTTTTGAATACTTGACTAGTTCCCTGATTTGCCTGCTGAGACTAATGAGGGATTGTTTTCTCTGTTGTGCTCCCTCCCCCTTACTTCTAGACAGTAATTTCTTCCTTCTCTTGTATAGTCTGTTTATGCCAGTGATCCACCAGGGTGGCTTGTTTCCAGCTATACTTTTTTTGGTCAGGTACTGCTGTTTCTATGCAGTTGTTTGAATGGTTGTACAGGGCATTCATGTATACTTCTGTATAGGCCTCCAATGCTTTCTGGGTTAGGAAGAGATTTAAAATTACCTATGCTATCACTTAATAGGAGGTAGTTTGCTTTGTAAAAATTCTTTAGGCTTTTAGGGTTTGTTGGTGGGTACTACCATTACATTTATTTCAGAGGACACCAATTTATGATCTGATATTACCAATGAGACATTATGCTGGGTGGGGCCGCAATGCTACACCATGTTTGTTAGTATTATGTCAAGGATATTTGAGCCCCTAGTGGGAGGAGTGCAGAGCAGCTGTTCCAGATCATTTGCATTGACAAAGTCCAGGAATCTCTGAACCTGCACATTAGTGGACGCATATATTTCCCAGTTTATGGAGAGCTAGTTAAAACTCATCCCTCATCAGGCCAGTAACAGAGTACAATGCTCACTTTGGCATGTACATACCAGGCATCTGCAGCAGCTGGAGAGACTGAAAAGGTTTCTTACAAAGAAAATTCAGAGTCTTCAGCACACGTCATATGTTGACAGACTGAAATCTCTGTCACTATACTCTGTGTCATGCAGACTACTCACAGGTGACCTGTGCCTCGCATATAAGAAAATCTCAAATACTGTCTTAATGGATATGCTGCACATGCATAAGTCAAATGGTGCATAAAGACTCACACTTGGGACCTCAAGCCAGTATGTGACATCAACAGGACCTGCTGGAGAGAGAGATATGTTTCACAAAGTGTACCGCTTCTGTGGAACAAGCTTCCAATTCAAGTCAAACAGAGCCCCTCTTTGACCCTATTTAAGTGCAATTTGGACAATTTGATGGGAAACTGTAACTTCACCCTGGGTGTTTCACCTGTGTCCCTCTTGGACAGGGGCACTAGGTGTTGAATTAGTCTGCCTGAAACACAGACTCTCTAGGAAACAAGGTTTGAACTTGGCTAGGGGTTGTAAGAGCCTTAGGGCCATTAGCCTAGTAACCTCCTATGATCCTATAATCCTATGAGGGTGGTCTGAATGTGTGATAAGCATTGTAACTTTGTACTGCTGTGGTTCTTTCCACAGAGTTGAACCACATCTCTGTAACTGCACAAACCTCTGAATTTTGCAGAGCAAGGAGAGCTTTCAGGAAGTGCATTTTCTTGTTAAGACTCCTAGCACTGAGCAGCAGTACCTTCAGCTTGACATTAGAATAATGTGTTACATTTGTAGATCTGTTGGTCTAGTACTGCCTTAAAAAGGCCCTTTGGGGGTTGCTTATCCTTGGCTGATATTCAACAGCCTAGAGGCATCAGGTACAGACCATCTCTGGCAAAGCAGCAAGTATTGTCAATCATATTGTCCCAGGCTGACAAATACTGAATTCCCCTAGAATGATACCAGTAGCTGAGCCAATTATTAAAGTTAATTTTCTGTTTGTATTGTGGCATCATTCTTTATAAAGGTACAGTTCTGCTCACTGCAATGCTCGTACTAGCATGCACGACATATTCAGAGTGGTCCATCATGTCTCTCTTCATATTGTCTAAGGTGGTGCATCTCAGGTCATTCACACCCACATGGACTGTGACCGAGTCATACTGGTAATTGTGGTCAAGTGACCTGAGTGTCTGCATGATCTGGCAAATCCTGGCCCCTGACAGGCAACTGACTGTAACCCTGTCTTTATCGAACCTGGTTGGGGGGGGGGGGCATTTGTGTGTCCCGTGATGGAGTCTGCTATGACCAAGATGTTTGAATGCGTGGTGTTTCACCTTAGGGGCTTGCTTGTGGAGACACTATGATGTGTATTTTTTGTGTAATGCTTGGAGTCAATTGTTTTTTTCTTTGTATATGGTTTCAGAGGGAAGCATCTGGGAGGCCTCTGAGGTTTTGGTAAGTTACATGGGAGTGCCACCACATATGTGGGTTTATGTATCAAGCCTTATTTAGAGAAAGGATGTGAGTGTGCTGACAACCTGTTTGTCATTTGATTTGTCATTATGTGAGAGTCATGTCTCAATCTTCATAATGTAACTACATCTCTCACATACTATTCTTATTTGTTCAGGATTAAGTGGTTGTCAGTATACATGAGACAATTTCTACATTGCCTCAGGATGCCCATGCCCAACAGACTGGCCACAGAGAGAGCAGACATGTGCTTATCCATGATTTAAGGTTGTTACTATGGGTTTAACCAGAGAGAAGAGTGGTGAGAGTTAACTGATCTAGGATGATAGCACATGGATGAAGAATGGGTGCTATACCCAGTGTGAACTGCAGCAATTCAACAAGGTGATGCTGCTCTGCATGCAATGCAGATGCTCCTAAAGCAGCCGAGGGACTTGAGAAGGCTGCAGAGAGCATTATGCCAAGGAAAATGTTAACATGATATTTGTGAAGAGACCAGTTGCCATAATGGTTAAGGTATTAGCCTCCCATGTACAAGGTACAGGGTATGAGTTGACCTCTATCCAATGCATGTTTGGCTTGCGATCCAGACTCTACTACTCAGAAGGTGGAGAGACTATAAACATGTGGTGAGATAGAGGCTTCAGAAAACAGTGAGATATCAGAATTAGTGACAGACATATGGAAATCAGACTCCAGCCTAATGATAGGGCTATAATCATAATCTCAGCCTATGCCCCACAGCAGGGTTGTGATGGTGAGGAAAAGAGTGCATTCAGACTTACTAGATGAAACAGGACAAGACGAATTGGTGTTGATAATGGGGGACTTGAATGCAAATATCAGGACAAACAGACCAGGACTGACAGAACAGGACTGCCTAGGTCCACATAGGTGGGGCAACAGAAATAAAGGAGAGGCCATTCTAGATGTCTGTCTGACAAATTACTTGATAGTACAGTAGCCAACACATGATTCAGAAAGCGAGGCAGTCACAAGATCATATACAAGAGTAGGCAACAAGAAACTTAGGTAGACGTCCTCTTAGTAAGAAAAGGGCACTGGATTAAAATCAATGATTGTAAATTCATCCCCAGTGGAACAATCAGCGCACAGCATAAACTGCTGCTTGCTACAATCAGTTGCAAGCAGTGGTCAGAGAAAGCTCTAGGGTCAGCAGAGACCTGGCTGAAAACCTGGAAACTGACTGGAGAGAAAGTTCAAAATTTCAAGGAATTACTGAGAGCTCTAGCACTCCCAGAAGAGGAGGAAATAGGTGGAGCTGAAGAAGGTCAGTGCCTCAAAATAGTATGTCTGAGGACTACAGAACAGATATGTGGCCAAGCCAGATATGGAAATGAGGTACATAAGGAAAGCTGGTATTGGAATACAGAAGTTCAGGAAATCATCAAAAGAAAGGAGTGCAGGAAAAAGTGGGAGATAGAAAAGACTGACCAGGTTAGGAAGGAATACTGGCTGGCTAACAGAGAACCGAAGAAAGGAGTTGCAGTAGCAAGGAACAGGGCATCAGAGGCACTCTCCTCTGGAAAGAAACTATACCAGGTCAAAAGGCAAAAACAGAAAGATAAAGAAGATACCCTTCATAAGGGATGCCAGCAACAACTTGCTCACCAGTCCACAGAACATCAAAGGCAGATGGAAGGAGGATTTCTAACAGCTTCTGAAAGAAGAAAATCCTACAGAAGCTGTACTGCTCTAGACACAGCCTACAATGAGAGAAGAAGAGGAGCCCACCATAGAAGTAATAACACTAAGAAAAATGAAGTCAGGGAAAGCAGCAGGATCAGATGAGATCAGAGCAGATATGATAAAGATGTTGGATGAGATAGGGGAGAAATGGCTTCTGTGGGTACTCATATCACTATGGAGAGAAAGGCATATGCCAGATGAGTGGAGAATAAGCATACTAGTACCAGTGTGCAAGAACAAAGGAGATATCCAGAACTGTGGGCAGTACAGAGGCATCAAACTCCTGTCACGTTTCATGAAAGTTCTGGAGAGGGTGATTAATAACTGGATACACAAAGTAGGAGAATGTAAGATGGGAGATAAGCAGTTTGGTTTCAGATCAGGGTGCAGCACAACTGACCTGATGTTTGCAGTGAGACAGATACTTGAGAAGAAGCTAGAGATGAGGTAAGAGTCCAATTGGACATTCTTAGACTTGGAAAAAGCATATGACAAGGTCCCAGGGAAGCAGATTTGGGCAGTACTGTGGTAGATTGAAGTCCTAGAAACATTGTTAGAATTAGTGCAGGATATGTACAAGGGCCCACTGACTCAAGTACAAACAGTGTTCGGTCTCAACAGGAGGTTCCCAGTGGGAGTGGGTGTACATCAGGGTTCAGCTCTGAGACCACTGCTGTTCATACTGGTGATGGACTACATTAGCAAACAAATCAGAAGGGACAGATGAATAAAGTTGCTGTTTGGGGACGATTTGGCATTACAGGCAGACTCTGACAAGAACTTCAGCAAAGGATGGGGGAATGGAATCCAAAACTGAAGACACATGGGATGAAACTAAGTACAGTTAAGACATTGGTAATGGCAACAAATTGGGGAAATCAGAAGAAGTTGAGAATTGAAGGGAGGATAGTGGAACAGGTTGATAGGTTCAAGTATTCGGGTGGGGTGGTTGAGGAGAAGGGAAGCCTGAATGAAGAGGTGAAAGCTAGAGTGTCAGGTGTAGTGAATGACAGAAGAATGCCAAAGAAGCTGAAAAGTAAGGTGTACAAAACAGTGGTGTGACTAGTACTACTGTATGGTACAGAAACCTAGGTAGTAAAGGCAGTGCATATGAGGAAGTGAGAGCTGATGGAAATGAAGTGCCTGAGAAAGGTGATAGGATGCACACTGTGGAACAGATGAAGAAATGAGAACATAAGAGCGCATACCAAAGTAGCTCTAATTGCAGTAAAGATCAGTGACAGCAGATTAAGGGGGTTTGGACATGTGCAGAAAAGCTGAAGATAGCCTGGTGGTGAGGATTTGGGACAGACAGGAAGAAGGTAAGAGGAACAAGAACATTCAGCAAAGAGGTGGATAGAATGTGTGAGAGAAGATCTGCATCAGGCAGGCATTATCATTGAAAAAGGTAGGAATGTGGCAGTGAATTGAGAGAGATGACGATAATTAACACAGTACACCATCCCCATGTAGAAAATGGGAAAAAGGGATTTAATGACGATGATGATAATGATTTGCATCTATACAGGGCACTGCAAACCACTGCCGCTGTATGGAGAGGAGCCTTCCACAAACACTGGGCTTATATAGAATTTAAAAAAACAAGTTTACAACATCAAGGCCTGCAAACTAATCAGGAAAACACACAGTAAGCTTTCAGACAGCACTCCTCAACTTAGATAGGTTTGTTACAGCACACCTCTGCCACAAGAGTGCATTTAGGAAACCTTCTTAATGTAAAAATGCTGGTTTTAGAGCTCAAGCTTAGGGAAACTAGACAATCTAGATACTACAGTCCTATAAAACTAGCAGAGACAATATAAGTACTACAGCAGCAGTGGAAACAGTTCATCTTTGAAACTCTACTAAAGTGTGAGAAATGTAACAATTACTATGGGATTCTACTGAAATACAGTTAAAATAATCAGAAGTGCAACATGATATGCATTTTCATTCTTTCAGCAGTGGTTGGCTTTAGATGAAGCAGATTCAGTGTAAACCTCAGGCAAAGTAGCTAAACCAAGACCAGCTCTGAGGAAATGAGTCTCATCCCTCCTCATCTCACGCATTATCCTTTTGCTATGTTAGGGTTTACAGTACCTACTAAGGTAATCATCTGCATGGTTATTGCATAGTCACATAAAGGGACTTACATCCTCTCATAAGTTTCTTTTCCCTGAAAGTCATAACACCTCTGTTGGTGACAAATCATATATCAACCGCAGTCTGTGAATTTTGTAGCCAATATAAGAAAATCAGTTTGGCACAGTATTTTCACAAGTAAAACCATAACTTGAAAAAAGGAAGTAATGTAGGTACTGGATAATATATTTGTCTCTCAAGTACAATTCATTTATGTTCAAGGAAGAATTCCCTATTTCTGGTATTAACAGAGTAACTTGACTTTCAAAGATCACCATTCAATAGCCCATAAGAAACTGTATAAACTGATGGTGCTTCAAACATTTACTGGTTGCTCAGGGCGGTTTAGCAACAAATATTCTTGGTTAGGACACCCCTGGTGCCATACCATTTGCTTAATATATCTAGAAAGTTACTTCGTGCAAGAGCAGTGTATTCAATAATTCATCTAATTAGGGCTGCATACAGACAGATGTTAACTTCTTTGGACCTTGGTGATATGCCTTTAGTATAACTGTGCAAAATAGAAATATTTTTTCTCTACTATTTCTACATTGGTGGTCAAAAGTGAAGGGAATTATTGACCTAGATTCAAATATCTGTGACTACAATATACTTTCAAAGTAGAGTATTGGCTATATTACACAATAAGGGAGAGAACTGATTACCAAATGTAACTATTGCTACACTTTTTGCATATAATTTTAGCCCTTTTTTTGTACATCCCTTGTTTATGAGGCAAGTTCCTGTTGCAATGAATGGGTATCAGAGGGAAGCAATTTAAGGAACGATTCCACAACAGCATGTTTAGAGCCAAGTATTATACATCCAAGTAAATTATCAAGCTCAATAGTAATACTTTTGGTCATAGAGAACATGCTCAGTAAGTGTTACTTGGTGATGCTAGGGATTCTGGAATTTTTAGAATTAAGATGATTGTTTCAGGGGTAATGTTTACTACAGATATGTATTCTAGAATGTTTGCTACATCTAATGGGTATGAGTAGATGGAGCCATTTTGGATAAGTTTGTATTTTATATTTACAACAACAAAGTATAAAACTAAATGCTTTACCATTCTTAGATATATTAAAAAAAAAATGCCAACAGCTACAAAATAACTTGAATTTATTTAGTTCTTCTGTCATTAATCAAATTTAAAAATTGACATTCACAAATACCTTTATATATCACTTTTCTATAAATAATATGAAAATGTTATTCCAATTAATTCAAATTTAAAATTACAATAAATTATCTAATTCTCAAGCTATGGTTTGCTAAAAAATGTAGGGTTCAAAAAGGGCTACATGAAGTTTAGCGATCATAATGGTGTCACGCAATGCATCCAAAACGATAATGTGCTAGTTGGTATTCATTAAGTGGCTCTACACAATGTGTAGAGATGTCAAACAATGAGAAATGGCAGAATATGCTTGTGAAAGTATAAAGAGTAACTGAAGTACCTACAAATTAACCAGTCCAATATGGTGGCGCTATTCAGGAAGCTATAAACCAATCATGTAATAGGGGTCAAGGCTTTTGCCATGCACTCCCAAACCTTTTGGAATCCAGGCCCAGTTTCACTTAAAAAAAATATGCAAGTGGATGTTGCTATTATTATGCTGTATGTGTAACAGGCTTTAAATCCGGGTTCTGCTGCTGCTGTCAGACCTCGGGCAAGAAGAAGAAGGGTATTTCGACTCCATTTAACTTATCATGGACTGCATGAAACAGAAAATGCTGACAGGTAAGAGGGTGGAAAGGGAAACATTGGAGGAAATATGCAGCCTCTGCCACCTCCACTTCAGACCATTGGGAAATAGTGGAGAACCCATCATGGTGGAAACAAAGGTATATTTAGCATTACCTATACTAGTTACTGATATTTTCCAGAGACCCACAGGGACTATATTAGGGGTGTCACAGGCATCAGTATCTAGAATATTACATCAGTTTTAAAATGCAATGCTACTACATGAAAGGGAGCATATCTATTTCCACGAACACCACAAGAGGGAGCAAGAACCATGCAGGAATTTTATGCAGTAGTACACTTCCCTGAATTTTTGGGGGCCATAGATTGCACACACATACAAATTAAAGCCCTACTTGGGAAACAAGGAAGGAGGTACATCAACACAAAAGGTTTCCACTCTATAAACTGTCATATGCAAGTAATCCAGACAGTTTCCATGACTCACACATATGACACACTTGTGAGCTTGTACACCAGGTTTGTTAGGGTGACATCTCTCAAGGGTATCTAGTGGAGGATGCCGGTTATGTAGTGGATCACTGACTCATGACACCATGAGAAACCCACACAACCCCACCAAGCAAGGATGCAATGAGGCTCACACTCAAACTATAGTAGAATGTTTATTTGGCTTGATTAAATCAAGGTTCCAGTGCCTAGCCACATCAGGAGTGTTAGGAAAATGTATAACTGCAATATGTAGGTTTAGTGCATTAAAATGTATAACTGCAATGTGCAGGCTTAGTGCATTAAGGGTTAAAAAGAGTTAATACATTTATTCTGCTTATTCTGTGTAAAAATGTGCAGCTGCTGGAAACTCTGAAAAGAGAACAATAGACGCCTGAAAGTCTACCATAGTCAGCAGAATGTGTATTGAGGCCAGGGTTGTACCTTGAATGTATCATATCAGAACTGGACAAAGAATTGTGAGAAACTAAGGAGGGCTGAAACAAGCCCAAGGCCAGGTTGTTTTTCTCAAACATGTTTTTGCAAGACAGCAATTATCTGACCATGTCAGCAATAAATCTAATAATAGCATCTTTCTGTGAACCTGCAGAAAACTGTATAAAAACAGCAGGCTGAACTATGGAAATTCAGACAAACCTTGTATCTACATGCATTGTCTCCTTGCTGCAAGTAATAAAGGGTGCCTTGCTTGAACCTAACATGCATTGATCTTTGTGTTTTCTTTTACAGATTGGTCCACCGAGCCGGAGCCTTCTCTTCACCTCGGATCAGACAGCCAGGTGGCTGAAACCGTACGGGGAAGAAACCAAATCGTTTCTTCTTATATGTAAAGTCCTCCAACTGAATTGTCAAAAGAGGCCAGCCACTTTCTGATCTGTGACTGAAGGACGGCTTTCCCGCGAATCAGCAATCAATCATGTGGGCTCAGGTAAGGTGAATCTACTTTTTCTGTTTCAAGATCAGGGACTAGATGTGTATTGTTTTTTGTCAGATTGTATTTTTCTTACAGTCAGGGATAGAAAAGGTACTGTCTTGTCATAGATCAGATGAAACAGAGTAGTAGACTTTAGGCAGTCATTCTGAAAAGACTATAACAAAATCCGTGGTACACGTTAAAACTAGAAATTCAAGGTGAAGTTACGTAACAATTAAAGGTAAAGGAAAATGGGAAATAATTGTGCAAAAACACCCCGAAACCCACCATTAATGGAAGATGCAAAATATATGCAGTCACAACGAGCAGACAATATTAGATACTTTTCAAAATGGATTATCAAATACAAATTTGACGGGAAATTAGAGAAATCCTCACTCATCAATCTTGTCAAACAACTTAAAACTGATTCTAAAGGTCAGGTGAAAAAGCAACGACAGTTAGGAATTCCTCAGGCACACAGGTGGCTGGAGGAAGTAAACCATAGGGACCAAAAGAACAAAGATTCAAAGGCAATGTTTTTAGATAGGGAGGATAACAACTTAGTAATAGCATCAGCACCTCCGCCTCCCCCTCCCTTACCAGAATATGGAGCGAGTGGACAGGTTGCCCCACCCCCACTATATCCTGTGGTCACTGAGAATAGGGATGCCATAAAACTAAAACTAGTTAAGATCAGGGATCCCATTAAAACCAGGTCCCAAGCAAAAGCAGATAATCAAGAGGAAGATCCAGAGTTTTGGCGAATATCTAAGGATACACAAACTTCAGGAGAAGAAGAGGAGATATGTCCACTCATAGAAGTACTGAACCCTCAGGCAGGGCAGGCTAATCAGGATCCAACCATCTTAGTATATAGACCCTGGACTCTGGAAGATATCCGGAAAGCTACAGAAGGGATTCCCCATCCAAAGATTAATTTCAGAAAATTCTCAGACAATTTACAAGGAATGAGGCAAAGTTATCATTTAAATGGGGAAGAAATAGAAAGGGTAATTCGACAGATTGTAGGGCCAGATTGGTACATGATTTATGGCAACTGGAATCCTCATGACGCCGAGCAAAAACCCCTTCCTCATAGCAGTGCAGATTTAGACGCTAGAGTAAAAGGACTCACAGACCGCATCTCTGAGAAATGGAAACCTAGGGCAGATTGGACGTGCATTAATCAATGCATCCAACAGGAGGGTGAGACAGTTGACCGATATTTCTCTAGGCTGCTGGAATGTTTTAACAACCACTGTGGTATGCAGGTCCCCGAAGACCAAAAACAAGATTCCCCATATGAACAGCAGTTGAAAAATGCATTTTTTTAAAAGATAGTAGTGTGCCTATAAGTAGTTTTATTACAAAACATATGGTTGACCATCGAACTAGCAGATTACAATCATTACTTGAATATGCTAGGCATGCTGAAAGGCATTTTAATAGCAAAAAGAAAAAGAAGGCTCAAGTATTTTCTGCAGAGGACAGAGCAGAAGTTTATGTAGTACACTCTGGGAAAAGGGGCAGGAAAAATGCACAGGGAGGTAGGCAGTCTGATCAATGATCAGAAGACTTTGAAGGATTCCAAAAAAGGGGTGAATGATTTAAATGTGGTAAAAAGGGACATTTAGCAAGGGATTGCAGGAAAAATAAGAAGGCAACAATGGAAGACAAGGAAGATGAGGACTGACTATATGATAGTCAGGAATCATTAGAAGGGGCTGGTACAGAAAGGACAAATGAGAATGTGAAAAGGGAAGTAGAGGAAGTGCAGGGAATTGATGACGGTGAAGTAGAAGATGAAGTACTAGACTTGGCTTTATTGAGCTTGGAGCTCTACTTAACAGATACGAAACCAGAAGTTACACTATTGGTGGAAGGCAGAGAAATCAAATTTCTGTGTGACTCAGGGGCATCACGAACCCTGATACACCCCTCCAAATTACCAGAAAACTCGAGTCATCTGACTACATATTGGTCAAAGCAGCTAATGCGCAGCGGTATCGGGAGCCTCTCTCCCACAATATCACAATAACTGATCCAGTTTCAGGATTGACACAGAGAAGTAAGATTGTAGTTTCTGCAAAATGCCCAGTGAATCTCTTGGGCAGGGATCTCATGCAGGTATTTGGCATAGCAGTGGTCCCAACCATGCAGGGTATGGAAGCACAGCAACAAACTGACACCTTTGTGGTGCAATCGGGGGGGTGAAATGTTTTATTGGTACAGTCAGGACCTGGTTACGACTGGTCCAGGGACTGCGACCAAGGAACTGATGAACGTAGCCATCAGTAAGTTTCCTTCCCTCGACATTGATAAACAACACCTGCTGCATTGTACCCTGTATTTTTGTAACACACCAGGACCCGATAAGGAATATGAGAAAGAATTATTTAAGAATCATACAAATAGATTGGTACTGCATAACCTGTACTGGGATAGAGAAGGGAATAAAAATCAAAGCCACAAATAAACTAAAAACAGCCAGGAAAGAAAGATGAGATCCACAAAATCCTGTTATTTAGCGCTTTCGTTTTTTAATAAAAACTTCTTCAGAATACACAGACATAGTGAACTAAACCCTTTTTATACAAATACACGCCTTCATAGTTAATGACATCATAATTAAATTACTTAAATTGAACTCAATTACTACAGCCCCATTAAGATATCTAAAACATTAAATGCATTGTTTTAATCCATATTACAATAAAAAAACTTAGAAAATACACAATGTTTTGTTCAGATCATAAAAATCCTTAATTTATTATACTTTTATTCAAAAATAACCTTCAGATTTTAATCTAAGAGTGGAACTGATAGATGTATTCGTGTTTAAACCTGGAAATGATGTTGCATTAGTTTTTAACTGCCATCTTAGTTCCCTATTTTCCAAAAAATCATTAAGGGGACCACCTCTATCTCCAACTATAACTTGTTCTAATACTGAAAATCTAAAATCATGTCCCTCATTATTAATAATGTGCACTGCCAGAATATTTTTTAAATCTTGTTTTTTAATATCATAGGAATGTTGATACATTCTGCTCCTAAGAGCATTAATAGTCTTCCCGATATAAAAACAAGGACATTGCGTGCATGTCCCTATATAAACAACAGCCTTGCTGTTACAGGTAAATTTTTTCTTGTATATATATTTGCCATAATTTGGAATAAACAACTCTGTGCCTTCTAGAATATATTTACACTGCAGACAAAAACCACATTTAAACATTCCCTTGGGCCCAGAGTGAATCTCTTGTACCCTCTCTATCATGTTTTTTATAGTAATGTCCTTCTTGTAAACAATATTAGTTTTTTTTCCCACAATATCCAAAAATTCTTTATTAATATTGAATACATTCCAGTTACGTTGAACAATGCTGCTTATACTTTTAAACTGCTGGTTATATCTAAAAATACCAACACTATGAAAAGACTTATTATTCTGGCTATAAGAACTTTTCATACCTTCAACTAAAATATTAGGACCCTTACCTAATAATGGAAAAAATATACCTTGTTCCCTTTTAGATACCACCTCCTTTAATGTATTTTCCACAAATTCTAAGGGATAGCCTCTACTAACCAACATACCTTTAAGAATTTCTATTTGACCTAAAAACTCATAGAAGTCTGAAACCATTCTTGCTAGTCTGACCCCTTGACCTTTTATTAGTGACTTCTTCTGATAGATAGGGTGAAAACTGGAAAAATGTAAAAGTGTATTGGAATAAGTGGGTTTCCTAAAAATTGTCGTTTCAAAACAACTTTCCATTCTATTTTTACTTATGGTGATGTCTAAATAATTAATTTTCTCATCCGAAATGGTATGGGAAAATTCCAAAAATCCTGTACTAACACCATTAAACTCAAGGAATTCATTTAACATATCCTCACTATCATTCCATAGGATGACAATGTCATCCAAATATCGCCCATAATATTGCCAAAGTTGTGCATATTTACTGGTGAATACATATTCCTTCTCCCAGAATGCTAGAACTAAATTAACAAAAATGGGTGCACAAATAGCCCCCATGGCTACACCTTTACATTGTTTGAATAATTGTTCTTGAAATACAATAATATTAGTGTCCAATACTAACTCCATGAGGCTCCTTAATGTAAGAATCCTATTATGCCCCATTTTTGTATATTGACATAAATATGAATAGAACCATTCAGTTCCAGTATCATGTGGGATAACAGAAAATAAATCTTTGACATCAATTGTTACAAAGATTAAACTATGATTATACATATTTTTATTAATTTTCTTAAGTAAGTCCCACAAATGTTTTACTATCCAATTACAGTCTTGTAAAATGTTTTTTAATTGAATATCTATAAAACTGGCAATATAATATGTTTTTGAAGCCTTTGCGTCAACAATGGGTCTAAGGGGGGGGGGGGTTGTTAAGATCCTTATGTACTTTTGGTATACCAAAAGTAGTAGGAATTTTTGGATATTTTACTGTCATATAAGACCATTCATCAAATGAGATTTGTCTATTTAACAGAAGTTCTTCCAGCATGATGTCCACTTTCCTGTATGATATATTTTTCTTATTCACACTCAACTGACAATATGTATCAGTGTGAAGAAACAATAGCATTCTATCAATATAGGAATTAGTGTCCATTATAACTAATCCTCCGCCCTTGTCCGGTTTCATAATTCTAATCTTGTCATTATTACATAGATTTTTTAGTAATTCCATCTCTTTCTTGTCCAGATTATTTTCATCGTAGGTTGACCTACTACTGTTCTTAAATAACATGTGAATATCATAATCACACATTTTTTCAAACATCTGTACAATAGGGCATAGTGGAGGATTGAAAGTGCTAGATCTTTTACATATATCACTACTAGCTAGGCCTGAGGCATTTTTTAAGCTAGCCCTAAGTTTTTAGCCTTACCTTAGCCCCTTTTTGGGGAACTATTTTTATTATTTTGCTTTGCTGTCCCTGTTGAGCATCTGAATCTGATATAATCCCTGGTATCTATCATCTCTCATCATTTGGTTCCAAGATTTTCTCCAAACAAGGCCAGGTGCTGCCTCTCACATATACATTTTATTTCCACAGCATAGGAGATCTTTTTGGATGAATGATCCATCCTATCCTCTATCCTAAATATTAATATTGGGGTTACGCCTCCTCCCGCTGCTCTCTCTCTGGAGATTTTTTTTTTTGGTGAAGCATATTCATCAAATCTTGTTTGTTGACCTTGTATGTATGGCAAAGGTCACCACCACCTCTGAGCAACTGCGAAGAGACTGGAGTTCTTTTTTTTCAGTCGGCAGCAGACAGATGTTTGAGACCCTTTATCCTTTTTTTTTGAACTTTTTGTGTGGCCTCTCCAGCTGCTGCAAGTGTCGGGTCAGATACATTCCGAATGGGGCATTGTACTCAATCATTGGTCTGATGAGTGATGAGTATAGGGAGACTATGACCTCCCTTGTTGTTACTACTATTAATATTAATATCATGCAGTCCTTCTTTGAAGTAAAACTGAAAATTCAGATTTCTTGCATACATCTTTAAATCTATTAATGCTTCATCCACAGTCCCTTTTTTACTTGGCACAAAAGACAAGCCTCTTTCAAAAATATTTGCTATACATTTGTCCAATATACAGTCACTATAATTATACATTTTGAAGTCACCATTACTATTGGTAATAATCTGAACAGAGGTATCTATGGTGTCCCTTAAAACATATGGAGCTTCAAGCAAGTCATTCACTGTGTTCAGTGTATTTATATCTGTAAAACCATTTTCCAAGAAGAGGCTTTCAAACATATCTAATACATTCTCCCCCTCCCCCTGCCTCTGTTGTTGTAGTTTGAATGACGTTGTCATCTTCCCCCCCTCTGGTTCCTGATCCTTTCGGATCTCCTCAGAGGGGGAAACTCTAAAGGGTCCAAACCAAAGATATTTTCATCATCATTAAAACCATTAACATCACCAGGTTCCCCATCAGATACATGGCTATAGTCCTGGTACTGGTTATAGTTATTAGAAAGCTTCTTATGACTTAAAGGGGGTGGGGGGTATGCTCTCTGTTCAGCATACTCCTTTTCATCCCTTCTAAGCTTTTTTTCTTTTTTGTACTTTAAATCTATAATAAACTGATCAACATTCCTAAATATATTATCAAACTTGACTTTGTTAAACTTGAATAGTAAGACAGATTGTAAAATATTATTCACTTGTTTAATTCTGTCATTTAATTTTACCATTTTTTTATCATTAACAGTAATAAGGCAGTCCAAAAGTTCACAACCATGTCGGTTAAATAGTGCAATCAGTTCCACATGAAGTTCTGAGTTTTTAACCAAACCTGACGGATATCGCCATAATCGGAGTCCTTTTGGGACTCTGGGCCCAAGGGAATGTTTAAATGTGTTTTTTGTCTGCAGTGTAAACATATTCTAGAAGGCACAGAGTTGTTTATTCCAAATTATGGCAAATATATATACAAGAAAAAATTTACCTGTAACAGCAAGGCTGTTGTTTATATAGGGACATGCACGCAATGTCCTTGTTTTTATATCGGGAAGACTATTAATGCTCTTAGGAGCAGAATGTATCAACATTCCTATGATATTAAAAAACAAGATTTAAAAAATATTCTGGCAGTGCACATTATTAATAATGAGGGACATGATTTTAGATTTTCAGTATTAGAACAAGTTACAGTTGGAGATAGAGGTGGTCCCCTTAATGATTTTTTGGAAAATAGGGAACTAAGATGGCAGTTAAAAACTAATGCAACATCATTTCCAGGTTTAAACATGAATACATCTATCAGTTCCACTCTTAGATTAAAATCTGAAGGTTATTTTTGAATAAAAGTATAATAAATTAAGGATTTTTATGATCTGAACAAAACATAGTGTATTTTCTAAGGTTTTTTATTGTAATATGGTTTAAAACAATGTATTTAATGTTTTAGATATCTTAATGGGGCTGTAGTAACTGAATTCAATTTAAGTAATTTAATTATGATGTCATTAACTATGAAGGCGTGTATTTGTATAAAAAGGGTTTAGTTCACTATGTATGTGTATTCTGAAGAAGTTTTTATTAAAAAACGAAAGCGCTAAATAACAGGATACAGAAGTGAATAGTGTAGCCAGCTGTTCGCTCCCCCAAGAGTTTTTGACACTTTATAAATCTAATCGATTACCGCATGTTAGCTTGACCAAGAATAAAAATATAAAGTGGGCAGACCTAGGGGAGAAAGCCACGAGATGGGAAAAACAAACAGAACTGGAGCTGTCAGGACAGAGAATACAACTACAGAAATTGAATTGGGTAACTCAAGCCAACCCAGCTGTACATTTGCATTTTTGTGAAGACAGCTGATGACTCATACTGAAGGAGGAAGAAAACGCTTTGCGAGGTATATCAGAGATTCTCTGGTCAACAGGAAAATCAGATGTAGGACTTATTTATACGGCAGGGCCATTTAATATCACACCAAAGTCAGCATTTAGACCGCAAAAGAGACAGTATCCCTTAAGGAAAGATGCAGAGGCAGGAATAAAACCTATCATAGCAGCATTACTTAAGTGAGGGGTGCTAGTGGAATCGCCTGATTATCCGTGTAATACACCTTTATTTTCAGTTAAAATAGCAAATGGAGAATGACGTATGGTCCAGGATTTGCAAGCTGTGAATGACGCAGTAATACCAAGGACACCCATAGTGCCAGATCCACACTCCCTGTTAAATGACTTAAAACCTCAACAAAAGTATTTCTCTGTGGTGGATATTAGTAATGCATTCTTTTCAATACCGATACACCCAGATAGCCAGTATTGGTTTGCATTCACATTTCAGGGAAAAAGATACACATATATGCGACTACCACAGGGATATTGTGAGAGCCCTACGATATTCTCACAAGAAATGTCAAGTAACTTGGCAAGGTTTAATCCACCAAAGGGTAGTCATGTCTTACTTTATGTTGATGACATTTTGTTAGTGGCCCCACCCTGCAGGATTGTAGGGAAGATACTGTAGCACTTCTACAATTTTTAGCTGCTGAGAGACATAAAGTAAACAAAGACAAACTGCAGCTCTGGAGAAAACAGGTTAAGTACCTAGGATATGTGATATCCAAGGAAGGTAGAACTCTAGATGAGGACAGAAAAGTGGCAATCTTGCAGGCACCAAAACCCACTACCAAGAAGGAAATGATGTCCTTCTTGGGAACGACTAATTTTTGTCGAAGCTGGATTCCAAACTATGCCTTGGAATCCGCACCCTTAACTGACTTCATATAAAAGACGCCTATGGCAGCGCAGGATTTGTTACAATGGACATCAGAGGCAGAATCTGCCTTTTGTAAACTGAAACAATTAATAGCATCCTCTCTAGTTCTGGGATTGCCAAATTACCATAAACGTTTTTTCCAGACTGTAGATTGCAAGCAGGGTTATATGACAGCAGTACTAACACAACAACATGGGAATAAGCAGCGCCCCATTGCTTACTATTCATCACAATTAGACCCAGTGGCCCAGTCCTTACCCAACTGTGTGCAGGCAGTAGTCGCAGCAGCAATGGCAGTGCAGGCTTCGGCCTCAGTAGTCTTGTTCCACCCTCTCACTTTGAGGGTACCCCACGCAGTCGCAATTATTTTGCTGCAAGAAAAGATGGCATATCTTTCCCCTGCTAGGCATCTCTCCTGCATGACTATATTGTTGAGCCAACCTCATATGACAATTGAATGATGCACGACTTTGAACCCTTCTACTCTGCTCCCAACCCCTGCAGATGGTACACCGCACCACTGCCTGCAGGTAATCGAGCAAAAGACACTACCTAGAAAAGATCTCACAGATGTCCCCTTCGATGATGCTGAGGTGACATACTACTTGGATGGCTTGTGCAAAAGGGGCCCTGCAGGACAGAACCCAGTAGGATATGCAGTAGTCTCTGATACTGAGGTTATAGAAGAAAAATCCTTACCGCACAATTTATCTGCACAGGCAGCAGAATTGTTTGCCCTGACATGAGCATGTACCTTAGCAAAGGGTAAATGTGTAAACATTTTTACTGATAGCCAGTACACTTTCTCCACTGTACATGTGTTTGCACAACAGTGGAAACACCGAGGAATGATAACATCTACTGGCAAACCAATAAATCATGCACAGTTTATTTTAGATCTTTTAGAATCTATTCAGTTACCTCAGGAGGTGGCCATTTGCAAATGTGCAGCTCACACCAAGCAACAAGATAGGATTTCAAAAGGTAATGCAAGAGCTGATACAGCTGCAAAACAAGCAGCTACAGAGGTATTTCTTTTAAACGAGGAATTACAACCCTCTGAAATTCTGAATCTAGATATGTTAAAAACAATGCAGCCGCTCACTACGCAAGCTGAAAAACAGCGATGGATGAAACAAGGAGCAGTCCTCGAAAAGGGGCTGTACATCTCTAAGGAAGGAAAACCAATACTACCCTCTAATTTGTTCTGCTATGCGGCATTGTTGAGTCATGGGCAGTGCCATGTCTCAACAGGGGGGATGATACAGCTGGTGAACCAGGTGTTCACAACGTACGGATTTACAAACTATTCTAAATAATTTTGTTTAATGTGTCAGATTTGTAACAAACACCATGCACAAGGGGTGATAAAGCCCAAGCAAGGGAGTTTTCCCACACCACCATATCCATTTTACACTATCTGTATGGACTTCATAGAATTGAGCAAATGTGAGAACAAGAAGTATTGCTTTGTCATTATAGATATGTTTTCTAGGTGGGTGGAAGCCTTTCCAACCAAAAATCCAGATGCAGCTACAGTAGCAAAAGTACTTGCCAAGGAAATTATTCCTAGATTCGGCATTCCGGAGAGAATCTATAGTGACAATGGTACACACTTTGTAAATCAAACCATGCAGTAGTTGAGTACATTTTTTGGTATTTCTTTAAAAAATCATTGTGCATATCATCCGCAGTCTGCAGGGCTGGTTGAAAGGTATAATGGTATACTAAAAAGCAAACTGAGGAAATTGATAGCTGAGCCGGGGAAAACCTGGCTGTACTTTTTACCCCTGGCACTGTTGAACATGAGAACTGTCCCTACAGCAAAAGGACTGACTCCTTTCGAAAGGCTGTATGGGAGGGCTTATTATACATCCCACTGGAAACCTCTCATGTCATCAGATCAGGAAGCTGATTTTATGCTAGCTGAATATATGAAAAAGTTGTTGAGTTCTAAACATCTTTTGCAGTCTAATTCTGTTTCAGGTCAAAAACAAACCGAAACATCGGAAGTGACAGTGACGCCAGGAGACTGGGTATGGATTAAAATCATGAAGCGAAAGAAATGGGCATCGCCAAAGTGGGAAGATCCCTACCAGGTGCTTCTTTCCACACCTACTGCAGTCAAGATATACATTTGATGCACTGCAAGTTGGTGAAGAACTTCGAACTGGACAAAGACCTTACCTCTCCATTGGGTCCCTAAGCACAAAAGTCGGGCTACAAAGGGGGGTCAGATCAATAGGAACTGATCCGTCTCAAACCCAATGAAGCAATCATCGGTGCTAAGGTCCTATAGAGCAGAGAGTAAGATCACGGGTCCTAAGTGAAGATGACTGAATTAAGAAAGATCCAAATACATCTGTTTGCAGGAACCGGAGAAAACAGGAATGCAGAACAACCATTTCCGCAAGGATAAAATAGCATTACACCTGTTTGTCCGCCGAAATGGAACTGTGTGTTTTCATAAGAATGATATGGTTAAGGTAGGATGGAGTCATTGTAATGCAACAGTTTCTTATAAATGCTACGCTAAACCTAATAACACCGGATCCTACTGCAACACAAATTATGACTCATTTTGTGAATTGATACATAGAACAATCAAGGAAGTGAAAAGTGATTCTGTTCTATATAAACAGCTGTCCATAATTGACATAAAAATGTTTCACGCGGGACTAGGATATGTCCATAGTAAAGTTACTACTAAAGTAGAAAACTGCTACTTTATATGCGGAAGAAGAGACTACTAATGGCTGCCAGAAAATTGGTCTGGAAGCTGCTTTCTGGGCTACCTAGTCCCAACCATACGACACACAACAGTTTTACCTCAAGGGAAAATTTGAAATGTTCGAGAAATCAGGAAACCTGCTAATCCAGTGGGACAAATTGATGCATCCTGGATATATCACCATGATTTAGCCCATGTGAATGACAAAGGACTGTCGCAAATGGATCTGGGTGATGACATCATATCTTGGGCAGGCATAATACCAGTGTATGGAGCAGTGAAATCGATCTGGGAGCTGAGAAAACTATCCAAACTTCTTGAAACGATGAGTAATGCAACCTTTTCTGCCCTAGAATTGGTGACCGATGAGCTTACAGCCATGAGAACAGTGGTGCTTCAAAATCGCATGGCTCTCGACTTCACCCTAGCGGTGAAAGGAGGTGCATGTGCTTTAATCCAGGAGGAGTGCTATTCATTTACTCCTGGCAACAAACATGAAATAGACAGCCATCTCGATAATAATTCAGCAAGTGTCGGCTATGACCAAACCAGGACCAAATCCATTGACAGACTTTTTCCATAAATGGTTTGGGGGTTGGGGCAGCATCTTGATGAACATTCTGATTGCCATCTGTGTAGGGGCAGCCTTACTGATGGTGTGTGGATGCTGCTGCATCCCCTGTATAAAAGGACTAGTTAAAAATTTCATAGATGCTTCAATTTCAGAGACTTTATATCAGAATGTTGAATTTGAAGAACTGATCAAAGCCGAAGAAATGCTTTTGCAAGCTTGAACTAAATGACTCTCTAACTGCAAATCCTGAGTAGGAAGAGGTTAAGGGAAGAAAAACTGTTTATGTTTGTTTTGAAAGTAGAATAAAGTATTAAAAGGGGGGAAATGTTAGGAAAATGTATAACTGCAATATGTAGGTTTAGTGCATTCAAATGTATAACTGCAATGTGCAGGCTTAGTGCATTAAGGGTTAAAAAGAGTTAATACATTTATTCTGCTTATTCTGTGTAAAAATGTGCAGCTGCTGGAAACTCTGAAAAGAGAAAAATAGACGCCTGAAAGTCTACCATAGTCAGCAGAATGTGTATTGAGGCCAGAGTTGTACCTTGAATGTATCATATCAGAAATGGACAAAGAATTGTGAGAAACTAAGGATGGCTGAAACAAGCCCAAGGCCAGGTTGTTTTTCTCAAACATGTTTTTGCAAGACAGCAATTATCTGACCATGTCAGCAATAAATCTAATAATAGCATCTTTCTGTGAACCTGCAGAAAACTGTATAAAAACAGCAGGCTGAACTATAGAAATTCAGACAAACCTTGTATCTACATGCTTTGTCTCCTTGCTGCAAGTAATAAAGGGTGCCTTGCTTGAACCTAACGTGCATTGATCTTTGTGTTTTCTTTTACAAGGAGGTACAATGCAGAATGGCCCAGGCACTTGTGCTGAAATACTTACAATCTGTGCCATTTTACATGATTTCTTTCTCGGGAAATAGCTTCAAAAAGGTCCAGCAAAGGGCAGGGCTAGCAGCAGCAGCAGTAGGTACCAATGAGGAGTCTGAGGAAGAACCACCAGCTGCAGATGGTGCTGGCAGACTGAGGTGTACACAGTATGTCCTGGCTCTGGCTAAGTGGAAAAGGATAGCCCACATACTGACTACCTAGCTCAAAGCCTAAGATCCCACCCACATACACATAGGAAAATGGATGCCTATCAGACACCACAACCTTTACTTAACCATGTAATGGCTGTGTTCTGATAGCATCAGACTGAGACAACCCCCAAGGGTGCAATTGTTACCTACAGTAATGACAACATAATTGTAGGACCTGTAAAGAAAAAAAGTTATGTATTGACTACTCTCATAGGAAAATGTGTATATGCCTCTAAGCTGAGCCTTTTGTCTGATTTGTACAGTTATGTCAGAAGTGTCTCCTCTGAAAGATGTTTGCAACATTGCATGTATGTATTCAAAGCAATAGTTTTCATCAAGCATTTCAACTGACCACAGTCCATTAAACATGGAACAGGGCAAATATACCCTGATTTGCACAACTATACCAAGAAGCAAGACTACAGTTCCTAATACTTCAATGCTGTAATGGCAATACTAATTGAAATACAATGTTGTGCAACAATATAGCAGTAAGCCAATCACAAATTGGTAGGAACAAGAAATCAACAACTTTAGCTCTGCGATACATATTGATAAATCCAAGTTTGTGAAAAAGCAAGCATTAGCTATCCACTGTGTGCATCAGACTGATAATGCAACCCTAAGTCACAAAGATGTGTGCAAGTGCAGAGCACAGGGCTGACACCAAAGAATTGATAGTGTGCAAGTAAGAAATGTATATATCTCACAGAGTATACCGTGTTCTAGGCCAGTAGCAACAGATGTAGAGTGCTGTTTAAATAGTTTGCCAGCATGTAAAGTGGTATGGACAGGTGATTTTTTTCTATGTATGTGGGACTGCATGAGCACACTTAAGCACTGTGCTAGCATTATGTCATGGCATCATGCACAGGTGTGAACCATGCATGGCAGACTACTTAGTTCAGCGTTGTCACTTCCAGCCATGAGAACCACCTCTTCCATGAGGTGCACTGGTACTGCCATGGCTCTGGCTTGTAGTCAGGGCGGTACCTGAAGTTGAACGAGGTCTGCTGGATGAGGTCTTATCAGGACTATATCCAGAACCATTACCCTGTTGCGCCTGTTTGTGTGTGGGCTGTGCAATCACTGATAAAGCAGTGTATGTAGTATCACTGTGGGAATGGGATCTTGCATGGTCACGTCTGCTAACACCAGAAGATGGAGCGGCTCTTCAGTCATGTGGGTGCAAACTCTCCCCAACTGAGATTCCTTCATAGAAACTGCCCAATCTAGTGTGTTGTCATCCTGTCTATGGAGTTCTCCATATGGTTCAGTGAGTCACTCATGTCAGAATGCACAACATTTATAGTCTCACTATCTCTTCCGAGGCCCTAGTGGAACATGCCTGTGCCTCCACTACTGCCCTACACATACTTTTGGTGGCATTTAATGACACACCATCTTCAGGAGGAGAGTGGACAGCAGGCATCCTCTGAGTACCCCAACAAAACCTCCTGTTTGGCACACCACACACTCACAAGAGCTACCAGTAGTAGCAATTAGCTCTGTAAATGGTGTAACCACACTAGCCTGATCAACTACGTCAACCTCAACTTGTCCTATATCAGAGGTTTCTGTGTCCTAGGTACATGTTGGGATACTAACTGTGTCTGAAACATGGAGTGGGGATGTGCGAGTCACAATCTTAGTATCAGACTGACCTCCTGCACCCCCATATTGTGCCTGTTCCTCACAAATATCATTATCAGAGGCTAACAAAACTCCAACATCAGGTGGTAGGAGTCCCACAGTATCCCTCTCAGGATCACCTATTATAGCAAGCAATAAACACAATAAACAGGAAAGGGGGGAATAAAACTGATCACATATTTTCCTTATAATAAAGTTATGCTAAACTTCATAACATATGCTAAAGCTACAAAAATGTTACTGTCGTATAGACCTGAATCTACCTTATATATAGTATTAACAATAAACAAATACATGTGCTTACTATGTGCAGGTGGGCTGGCAGTCTGCAATGTAGAAGTGCCTGTATAAGAGGGATGGAAAGGAAAGAAGTCTGCTAACTATCACAGTGCAAATGAAACAAAGAAAAAGAAAGAACAGCCCCCTTCACAAGTGCAGATTAAAACGATTATCATAAAAAAAAGTGAACAGTTGAATTCTCCACACCCAATCCCAAACCAAACTCACATTTTTCTGTATGACTATATATATATATATATATATATATATATATATATATATATATATATATAAAACATCTGAGATATATGTATATAAAGATCAAATAATGGCATGTTTTGCTTCTTGCATACCTGGAATGTCATCTTGTGACACTTTGGGTCTGCCGTCCACATTTGCACCATTTCAAGGATTCTAATGGAACTCTCTGAAGAGCTATCTTGATCTCTGATAGAGGACAGGAACTCCGCAGTTACAGTTAGTGGTAGTTTGTGAACAGGACCACCCCTGTAGGTACCTGTTCCTGGGCAATTACAGTGGTTTTACATTGGGCAGAGCTTATTATGTAAGTTGCCTGGTGTCTTATCTGGAAGTAGGATCTCCCATTGCCTCCAACTGTATCAGCTGCTACCATATCCTGTCTTTGGTAGATTGGTCACATCTACCTCTCCCTAACAGAAAAGCTCCATGGCAACATAAGGCCTGGATAATTACCTCATTTTCTGCAACACTATAAGGTGGGTGCCATATCCCTGTATGGGAAGAAACAGAAAATAGACATTAATAATTACATATATAATGAACGTACAGGATGGCGGTCAGCTTAGTTCTTTTTGACTGTATACAACCAACATGCACACAAAACAGTTTATCACAAAACAGTTTCTATGTGTTAAGTGCTTACTCATAACTGCACACAGGCCCCTCATGCCCCCCATTCCCCCAATCCCCCACCCCAATCAGTCTCAAATTCTTTCCACCCAATCCCCCGCAAGCCACACCCCCAGCAACCCCCCAATCCCCCACCTACCCCACAACCAATAACAAAAGGAAGTATAATTAAAAATCAGAAAAATATATATTTAAAAATCAAATATCAGCACAGATCTTATAACATTGCTGTGATGGATATACCAGAGATATAAAATGTGTGATATATTGCTTCATTAGCAATATAAATCCAGCATTAGAAAAATAACACCAAAATGTTCCAACTTTCACAGCCACCATTGTGGAGTTCAGTCTGGTAGAAATACAACACCATCTTCTCCTTTCCCTGCTAACACAGATATCAGAACTTACTGCATACTTAGAATACAATAATTTGCAATAAATGTGAAAACATGACATATACAACAAAATAATAATAAACTGGTCATGTAGCATGCCATAGCATAATTTTAGCCATGGCAAACAGAAATGCGAGGAGATAGCTGTCCCCAGCATTACGGTAGAGGATTGACTTCACTTCCTTGTTATTCTTGAAAATTAAAACTAAAACCACTTAAACATTATGATATTAAGCAACAGTAATAAACAGTCCAAAACTTCAGATCCTAATTTCTCTTCTATAAAAGTACTGAAGAAAAATCTTTAGAAATGCAAACATGACTATGGGAAAAGGAAGGGAGAAAAGTAAATAAATCTAAAATTCTACAAATGCTTTTCAGCAGTCAAAGCACTTCACCATTTAATGTTAAACTAAAAGCACTACTTAAGAAATAGCAACATACCTTGACAATACAGCACTCTAGTAAACAGATAAATCTTGCAAAGTCCTGTTTTCACTAGCAGTATGGAGCTCTGTGTTTCAAAACACTGTCCCCTGTACAACAGAAGAGAATTAACTACACTATTGCCTTTATATTTAGTGCAGAATCAGCCCTGTAAGCATCATGATTATACAAATGAGGTTTTAAATCTTTACCATTACCGAATCTAGCTCTGTTTGTATAACTTGAGCAATAATCTAGGCCATCTTTTTAGAAAGTGTTCCCTTGCACCCTAATGGCAAGAATATCTGATTAAAGGTTGCTGGAATGGGGCTCAGTTTTGAGTTTTTTTATTGGTTATTGGATAATTTGTTTAAATCAGTTTGCTCTTGTTTGCTACTGTTATATTTAAGTGTGTATATGTTTTCCTGTGTTAAATCGACCTAAACAGAGTTTAAATGTTTACATGTTTTGCTGTAGCCAGATCTCTTTGTGTGATTCCTGTCTTTCCTGCTACACCATCTTGTGTCGGCCAGAACCTGTCTGCTCTTAGAGAGAGTAAGTAAATTGGTTGGAACTGGTCTGGCATAGGGTGTTTAGCTAAGAGCTCAGGGACAAGGGTTGAATGGTCAATTCCAGTACTTCTATTTTACTTTTGTTTTTGTGGTATTTAAACTTCGCTTTTGCATGGACATGTGCTTGTTTGCGCATTGCGCACCACCACTGTGCTGTTTTAACCCTTTGTAAGATATCTCAGCTACATTTTTTTCCTTACCAGCACTCCTGTGTAAGTGAGGCCCTTGCTTGCAGCTACTGTATTGATTTTATCCAGCCCTAACCACATCTATAGGAACTCTCCTCAGATAGTACCCATTCAACTATCCCTGACCTCTCTTCCACAGATTCTGACAACCATGGACAGACAATTTCCTATGATTTCTCCTGCTAGTCTGGTTGATATGAGCATCCTGAGACAGTGTAGCAACTGTCTTATGTACACAGACAACCCTCCACTACTGCCACCCATGAACACAATATGTGAGAGATGCAATTACATTAAGAACCTAGAATCCTTGCTGTCTCAGTCACAAGCCAGTACATCTGGCACTGAGAAGGTTGTCTGTACAAACACTACAAACACCACAAACACCACACCTGTACCACCACCCAGCACACTCCTACATATGTAGAGGTTCTCAACAAAAACATACCTATACAAAAGAGACCTCTGAAGCAAAAACAATTGCACATCACAACCCACAGCACCAAGCACCATACATAGTACACACTCCTGTGTCTCACAGCCTCTAAGGCCCAGCCATAAACCCAACATACTAGTCATAGGAGACTATTGTGATACACACAGATGTGCCATTCACCAGGCTAGACAAGAAGAAAGTCACAATAAGTTGCTTGTCAGGTGCTAGACTCTGCCACATCACGCACACACTCAAATCTCTTAACAACAGGTACTGTTATACCTCTGTAATAGTCTGTGTTGCTGTGAATAACACATGATGTACCTCTCTGGACTATATGAGGAGAGAAATGCTCGCTGAATGTGTGTCCCAGGCAGGTATGTCCCTAGCCTTAATCAACATCCTGCCATCACCTGGAATGATGCCTCACTACAAACAGAAAATGATTGATTTTAACAATTTGCTTAGTTTATGGTGTCATTCCATGGGGATCCAGTACCTGACAGCCTGGGAAGACATGATTGACAGACCATGATGGCCTTCATCTGTTTCCTCTAGGCTTTAGGCTTCTGGCAAAGGCTCTTGTCTCTTCCACAGAGCCTTTTTTAGACAAAGTCATGAGCACAAAATTATAAACATGAAAAATTAATCTAAATGAAATTTAAAGGTCATGTTGCTAAATGCAAGGAGTCTTAGCATGAAACTACACTACACAAGGAAACATTCCTTGCCCTGAAGGATGCTAACATTTGTGCAGTCACTGAAACCTGGTTCAAAGCTATGGAGAACACCGCAGCCTTAAAAGGTTACTCATCCTACCACACTTTCAGACCCCGAACAAATAGCTACAAAGCCAAAGGAGGTGGATTTTCAATATTTATCAAAGACATACACACCTCCAGGCTTGTTAAATGGTATGATGCACAGGAGACAATCCAAGTGCAGTTAACTGTTGATAAAACACCTATTTAAAACATAGCAGGATATAGACATCCAACCATGACTCAGGATGCCCACTCCACTTATCTGGACTTACTTGAATCCATCACGATTCAACCCTCTACCCTTATCCTGGGTGACTTTGACTATCCAGCCATAGAATGGAAGATCTGTTCTAGCTCAAATATGAATGCCCAGAGATTTTTCAACTTCATCAATACCAATGCATTGGATCAGCTCATTGACACCCCCACAAGAGGTGAAAATATCCTGGACCTGGTGCAAACCAACATGAGTAGCCACTGTAGCACCCCTACAATGTAATTTTCCTTGGTAAGATCCAACCATAAAGTGATCAGTTTCAAAGTCACCATCTCCACTGACCCCCCCCCCCCCATTGTCAGGGTCAAACAAAAAGAAAATTCCAAAGCTGACTACAATCTCCTGAGAGCAGGTATAAGCAACTTCACAGCCACTGTCCCTTCAGTTGGAACTATCACTAATGTCCTAGCCTACACCAAAAAACTATATGAGCTCCTACATAGCTTTATGGACTCAGCAATACCTGACCAGACCAAATCATCTTCCTCAAGGAAGAGTAAACCTGACTGGTGGATGGCAGCAATAAACAAACTCTATAATAAAAAAAAGTAAATTGCTGTCCTGGACCAAGAAGGAGCAGGTGCCAGGTTAGAATCAATCTTGTCTTTGTCTGAACAAGCAAATAAGGTCACTGGTGAAATCCTCGAAATCTAAATTCGAGTCCAAATTGGCCACATCCACTAATGACAATCACAAAGCCTTCTTCACATAGGTCTGCAATCTCAAAGGTAACACCAAAATCTGCTCTGAACTGGTAGGTCAAGAACATCACATACACAAATGCCATAGATATAACAAACATGCTGGCAGACAGGTTCAGTGAAAACTTCACCCCCCTCCCCATTCAGTAAACCAGGGCATCCCCAGCACCTGCCCCGCTCCTTCATCACCAGGGAACAGGTCTTTAATGTCCTCTCAAAGGCAAAAAATACATTCTCCATGAAACCCGACAACATCCCTGGCTATATCCTACATGAACTCAGGCATGAGCTCTCAGCTCCATTAGGCACCCTATTCAACCAAAGCCTGAGTACTGGCTTCATCACAGCTGAATGGAGGATAGCCACTGTCATCCCTCTGCACAAAGGTGGCGTGTCCACTGACACAAGCAATTATAGGCCCATCACCCTAACTAGCCTGATCTGAAAGACTATGGACTGCATTATCATGGACCTTATAAACAAGGACATTGGCAACCTCCAAACCCTTGACCCCACACAGTTTGATTTTGTCAAAGGGAGATCATGCCTGTTATACTTGGTCGACTTCTTCGAAACAGTCACCAAAGCCATGGATGAGGCGAAGACAGTGCCCACCACCTACCTTGACCTAACCAAAGCTTTCAACACTATTCCCCACTCGGGCATAATAGATAAACTCTCCCAGCTAGGTATCAACCCATATATTAGCAGATGGGTAGTGAACAAGCTCACTGATAGAACCCACTCAGTCAAAATAGGGGAGGCCACCTCTAGTAGTAGACCCCTAATGAGCAGTGTACACCAAGGATCGGTCTTGGAGCCTCTACTTTTTGGGATATACTTTTCTGAGGTGCAAGCCAAAATCAGTGGTCTGTGGCTGACCAAGTTCACAGATGACTTCAAACTGGACACTGTCTTAAATTCCCCTAATGATGTGAACATCCCCCAAGAGAGCCTTATCCAAAGTAATGACTGGTGCCAGAAACATGGCCTCACACAGAATGCCAAGAAATACATCATTATCTTCTTTGGGGAAAATGGTTTACCCACTATTTATTACCTTAATAACAGCGTTCTAAGCACACAATCATTTGTGAGGGACTTGGGCATCTAGGTTGCTAGCAACCTGACTTTTGACCACCATGTTGCCTCCATTGTACGGAAGGCTTTCTACATGGCCCACCTCATAAGTAAGGGTATTTCATCCAGTATCAAGGAGGTCACAACATCCCTGTACTCCTTTCTTATCAGACCCATTATTGAGTACAATGCCCCCTTTGGCTTGTACTTTGCCAAGCATATGCAGCAGCTAGAGAGACCACAGGGGTTCCTGATCATGAACATCCAGCATCCCAAACACCTATCCTATACAGATAGGTTAAAAGTCCTGTCCCTCTACTCAGTCTCATACAGACTGCTCAGAGATGACCTGTATCTGGCATACGAGGTCATCTCAGACACAGCCTTGATGGAGTTGCTGCATATCCATAAGTCAAACTACACTCACACAACCCACACACAAGGCCTCAGTCTGGTCTATGACATTAATAGAACTCGTTGGCAGAATAGATTTTTGTCCCAAAGACTCCCCCATCTGTGGAATAGACTCCCTCTCCATGTCAAGCAGAGTACCTCTCTAGCCCTCTTTAAGAGGAACCTGGATGACGGAATGGGAAACAGGTGCTGACTTTGTCTGAACATGGGCAAAATTCTTGCCTAGGCTTATAAGGGCTTCCGAGCCAATAGCCTAGTATCATCCTATGAACCTATGAATAATACAAACTGTACTAAGTGTAGGGAATATAAACATGGTGTATGGACCTACCCAATTACATGTGCACTTCTTAACAATGCAAGGACCAGCAGTGAGAAGTGTTTCCTGTTAATGGCTTGCAGTTGTCTTTCATTACCCTGACTGCAGTGGCAATTGGCTGTCACATTCGCCTCTCTGTTATATACTTACTAAGGGTATGTCATGGAGAAGAGACTTAAAAAAAGGACTGCAAGTACATTGACATTTTTAGGGGAATGACAGTCCTAACATTCAGATGCTGGCTTAAATGACCACAGTAACTGGCCCTTAGCAGGAAAGATTATTCATATTGGTAAAAATTCTGAACCCCTGAACTACCACATAGGCAGCCATCTACTTAACACCGAATGTGTAATAAGAGACCTTGGGACCCAGGTGGACAGTAGTCTCTCCTTTGATAGTCACATCGCCACAGTAGTCAGGAAGTCCTTCTATGTGGCACACCTCATCATAAAAGGGTTCTCATCCAGGAAAAAAGAGGTCATTGTTCCCCTCTACTCATTACTCATTAGACCCATTATAGAGTACAACACCCCTTTTGGAATGTACCTCACAAGACATCTGCAGCAGCTGGAAAGGCCACAGAAGTACCTCACAAAGAGGATTACTGGCCTCAAACAAATGCCCTACACTGACTGCCTCAAAAAACTCCAGCTTTACTCCGTAGCATATCGCCTACTCTGAGGTGATCTCTGCCTAACATATAAAGCTATGTCAAACCCAGAGCTGTTGGACATGCTACACCTAAAGAAATCCCAATCCCTCCGAGCTACACGCTCTAGGGACCTAAACCTTGTCACCACAATAAACAGGACATGCTGGAGGGATAGATTCCTGTCCCAGAGACTTCCTATACTCTGGAACAAGCTACCCATCTATGTCAAGCAAAGTTCTTCATTAGCACTCTTCAAGAAAAATCTTGATGAGTGGATGGGAAATAGGAAATACACCCTGGGGATCACTTCTGTGTCTCTGCTGGACAGTGGCACAGGAAAATAACTTTCTTGGGTGGTGTAAGCTATGGAACCTTGCTGGCTAGGCTTACATAGGCCCTTGGGCCGATAGCCTTGTACCTAGCTATGAACCTATATTAAAGGAGCACTATAAGCATTGATAAAAACATCTGCTAAAAAAATTGATATAGAGTTGCTATTATAAATTGATAGATAATCAAGGGATGCACCAGGGAGAAAGAAAGAGATATATCTCAGTGACTGCAGTCTTTGTTTAATATCATGTGAGTACAGGCCTATGCTAACTGTTAGCAATATCCCAGTCATCCAGACATTCACAATCAAATGTAAAATGACAACTTTTGTAACTGGTTTGTGCTGCACTTTCAACATGACTTGATATAATGTCACATTATCATTACATATAACCTCTTTATCACCTTGCTAATACATGCCTTTGTCTGTGGCAGACAGATCTGGGAAATACTATGAAATATATCTTTCAGTACCCTTGTTTAAGTGCTCAAATCCAAAAAGCTCTCTGTTGCAATATAACACATTTTATCCAACATATACATGTAAATTATATTATCTGCAATACTTTACACGTTCACATATATATATATATATATATATATATATATATATATATATATATATATATAGTTCCCTATCAGAAGCCTGAAACACTATAAGCCTGAAAATCAAAATCCTGAAAACTTTAGACTGAAAGTTCAAAATCCTGGAAGACCAAAATCCTGAAACTCAAAATCCTGAAAACACAAATAATGCTAATATGTCACTATAAAGACACTAATATCTACCAACTGACCCTGACCCTAACCCTAACCCTAAGGTGCGTCACTATCGCACACTCACCTGACCTGCGCCCTAACCCTAACTCACTTAAACTGCCCCTAACCCCAATATTTGTCACTATTGCATACATGCCTAACCTGCGCCCTAACCCTAACTCACTTAAACCGCCCCTAACCCTAACCCTAACATAAAACCAACCGCACACTTACCTGAACCCAACGCATGACCCAACACCACAGGGCTAACAATAGCAAAGCCACAATGACGTCAGTATGTCCATTTTGTGTTTTCAGGATTTTGAGTTTCAGGATTTTGGTCTTTCAGGATTTTGAACTTTCAGTCTATAGTTTTCAGGATTTTGATTTTCAAGCTTATAGTGTTTCAGGCTTCTGATAGGGAACCATATATATATATATATATATATATATATATATATATATATAGTGTTCTTGTGTCATATATATTCTTGCATCATTTGCATGCTGCTTGGCAAAGTGAAAATAATTTTTAAGACTTAAGGAAAAAGGTGAACATTTTATTTTAGGCTGCCATAAGTAGTGCAAACCATCCAGGCTGTATTACACGGATGTCAGCACTCTACATAGTACTTAGTAAAGAAAATAGACCTGACAGTTCACTTTGTGACATAATGTGTAAGTACAGTGAGCTTACAGATGAAGTATATGCAGTGTAAGATTTGAATCCACTGACATGATAATTTTACAGAATAAAAATTTCATCACATTTTGTGATATCATTGTATTGTTTAAAAAATCAACTGGTGTCACTATTGCTAATGACATGTGATCATTAGTCTGACCTCTGTAACATAATATGTCACTGTCTACAATTCTGATAATGTATTCCACAAAGTACATGTCTGAAGTTGCAAGGAGATATGAAAAAGAAGAATTGTTCACCCTAGTGCACTTCTTGTTTCGGTCATTGCTATATATACCCATGCATTGCATTTCATTTCATTCACTATCTGTAATTTCCCTAACATATATTACATTGTCTTGTCTATTTACTCTTTGCTTGGCATTGTGCACACATGGTTCACTACTTAAGAAAAAAAATTAGATTAGTCTGTCTTAGGTAGCTCAAACATTCCTGGCATCATTGTGCCCCCTTCCCCCCGCACCAGGGAGAGTACTTACTTCAGTAAATGTACCTGAAATATGTCATATTCTGTGCTACAAGATGTAACTGAAGTGAATCAAGAGAAATAAGGCACGTGAAGCATTGTTTGTATCCTCTGTAGAGATCACAATGCAATTTATCAAAATATGTCTTTTTTTAATTTACCTTCATTTTAGGGTGTATTTCCTCTTCTTGTGGCAGTGTACAAATATGTTGTACTATGTAAGCAAAAAAGTGAAAATGTACTTTAGGCTGCCTTAGTAGCTCAAACATGCTTGGCTTACATGGTATGATAGTGCTGCATACCCTTTTGGGGTGTTCTTCCTTATATGACCAGTATACGTATTTCTGCGGCACCTACAATTACTATCTGATATCTGTTTGGGCATGTGTTCTAAAAGAAGATGATGCGAATGTGTCTTAGGTCATTTCTTGCTCATACGCATTACCTATTCATAAGATAATTATGCTCTGCATTGCATGTCATCCTCCAGATATGTATTTAATACTGCCATTGTTTCCTCAACAGTATACGGCTTAATGGAAAATTTATGATTCCATAAACGTGTCTTTCTGTATCGAATGCAGGGAGACCATCATGAAATGTTATCAATATTCTGTTACAATGCTTTCTATTGTTTTGCCACTGTTGAATTGCTGTTCTGTTAGTGTTTCTTGTAATTGTATGTGAGCATGACCACTATTGGTATGCTAGAGATGTTTGCAGATTGGCAGTGGAAAATCTGGACTCCTAACATGTCATCCACTCAGGCTTGACATTGGTCACTTATGTATGTTGTTTGTTATTAGAGAGCCATGTGTCATTTACATAACCATACAACACTTGTCTATTACATGCTTGTAGGTGATGATACCCTTTCATGTTGGTGACAGTCATGTTTTCGATATTTTGATTTTCAGCCTTTTAAACTTTCGATCTTATGAAGAGGGGTCCACATCCTTTTATACTACCCTTATATTCTATGCATTCATGGTGTAATGTATTTGTCCTTGCAAACTGTTATCTCAAGTCAACCATTTAATTAACATGTATATCACATCTTCACTCCAGTTTGTTTCATTGGAGCTTTATGTCCCTATCCAGATCCTTTATCAGCATATGTTTGTTATTATCTGTGTGTACCTGCTGGATTGACATTCACGCTAGTTATATTACATCACTCTTGCAGGTTTTATGTTTGAAATGCTTCTTATACACTTTCTTCACATTTTCCTACAAGATATGAGTATACTTTAAACATTTTCCCTTTCCACCAGTCACGCATCACTATAACACGTTATTGTGCATCACTTCTACCATTTCATTTCCTCTCATTCTGTCTTGTGCCCATAATTTATATATGGACTACAGCATGTACTCATTTCTGAGCGCTGCCTATATGCGATCAGTTTTACTTACATTGCCTGCTGCTGCTTGCAAGCACATGTCCACGGTCATGCACACTATTAATGGTCACGGAAAGATGCTTGTATCCATGTAGGCATGATGAGCAGTATGCATATTCATTTAGTGCTTAATATTAATCATCTCATTTAATCCAGTCATTTTGTCACATTCAGTATTAACTGACAAAGTGTTACTCTAATTTCAACCTTATTTTTATATTTCTTTTCCCTTCCATCATACAAAACTTGTTCCAAAGCTCTGAAGTAAAACTTCCTACATTCTACTTTAAGATATAAATGCTTATATAAAGCACTTTTCATATCTTTTTTTTTATTGCATAATAATGTCCACTCATCTTTTACTTAATTTCCTAGTTGACATCCACATATTAAAAACAAATGAACACACTGTAATGTAAACAAACCCTGGTATTCAGTAAACTCCATGTAGGCTCTGTGTGAAGTCTACAAAGGGTTTACCTGTTTGGGTGGTGATGCACGGTGAGCGGGGGGGCGTAATGAATATTAATGCTGTGCGGCACATCTAAGCTAGGTTTTGTGGTTGGCAACAGTGTTGCTGGCAAGGAAACCATTTAAGTGAATGCAGAAATGACATCTGTGTAAAGCAGAGTACCTATGGTCCGTGGATTTATAGGGACTGTCACAATGATCGCCAGAGCTTCACAGATAGCTGTCAATCTGTTAGTGTAACACATCTGCACAAAGGAATGCAGGGACAATTAACCAGAAATAGGGATATACTTGACATAGATATTGCATAGAAATGTGTTAGAATAAAACTCTAAAGTATCTCTCAACCTGTTAGGGCAACAAATATGAACAAAACCATAAATAATGGGTGGACAAAGGCCCAAAACTAGGGACAGATTTTTAATATTGCTCTTCCAAACTTAGAAAGTTGATAGAGTAATAGGTTGTACAGTAGCCTGCACTTACTGAAGAGCATGACGTTTGAAACTCAATGTCTATTATCAGTTTCTGACTTCAGTGTAATGTTATACCAATCATTTGCCAGAAAACCAAAATGTTACGAAGAAAAGATCAAAAATATGACAATATGACTTAAAAACTGAACATTCTGCACAAATCAGGATAATTGAGAGGTGTGAACTCAAATGTATGTAATATTGACTCATATCAGTCTTGAGATCATCCCAGTGATATGTCAGAAATCCACAAAGTTGACAAAGAACATATTTGGACAGTTGCGAGGTATGAATGGTGAACTATATGGTCCAAACACAGTATAGGACAGTGTACTTACAGTGCAGAGTATTGTGATATCCTATTCCTGGGATTGTATACTGAAACTGTGTAAATGATCTGTAACTCGACATGTACTGCCATGTAAAATAAACACTCAGGGTCAGTGTATGTGTTGAATAGGGACATACACATGAATTGTAGGAATGAACACAGGGGAAGAGTACAGGTGAAACTAGCTGATGCACAGCAGAGGAGGACATGTGAATGGAAGATGGGTGTAGCAGCAACACCAATGACATATTTATATGGTACAGTTGAGACTGTACTGTGAAAATGTGTATTATGTGACTGTCACACAAGGTGACAAAATGGGGAGGATCTGTGTGTGAGATAAGCATCCTGACATGAATAATGCAGTGGACATGTATCAGGGATTGTTCATACAATTGGAGTAGGATGCTTACTGTGAAGCTATGCAAACTGATATGCCTGAGTATGATTATACTCTCAGTAGAGGTCTCTAGCAAGGTGGGCACAGGTAAAACCTCATGGAAAACATTACAAGAACCAGCTACAATCATGGACAATATCAGAATAATATCACCAGCAATCCCATGCATATGACATATATGTGATTTACAGTGACAAGAGATAAGTTGACACACACACACACACACACACACACACACACACACACACACACACACACACACACACACACACACACACACACACACACACACTTACTTACTTGAACAACTATTATGATGCATCCACACTCTATAAGGGTATCCACGCACACTGTCCTGGCACTGTAACATCTGCTGGAGGTATTAGGAAGGACAGTTTTGTACCTGTATGTGACAGTATGGGAAATGCAGGCTAGTTGCCTTGTGTGCATGGCATACACACACACATATATATATATATATATATATATATATATATATATATATATATATATCTTTTTTTTTTTTATTTTACATTTGTTAACCAGGGTAGTCCCACTGGACACTGGTCCACTTTCAGAGGAGGCCCAGGGAGAAAAGCTCCACATATGGATAGTTACATAAGTTAATCAGTAGCAGTTTTATACAGTCCCATATAGATACCAGTACAGAATTATAGGATTACATGCATACTTAAAAACTTGGAATACATACATACTAAAACTTAACATTGTTAGTTTTCTTGTTCAAACTTAGACATTTTTAGTGGTACAAGGCTGAAAAAGGTAGCATGTCATTCAGTAGTACAATACATATTAGAATGATAATCTCAAAAGTCTGAAGCACTGACTATTTTACAGATAGTCCGGTAGTAAAGAGAGTGGTGAGCTGCTTAGTCAGGGTTGGTACAGGGGCACAGCCACTGACTTTTTAGGATTTTTTGAAATATGTTTTAAATTGGTTAATAGACTGGATTGCTGTAAGTTCAGCAGGGAGCCAATTCCAGATTGTTCCAACAGAGTTGCAAAATAATGAGTCACCTGCTGAGTTTTTAGATTTAATAGTTTATGCCAGCATTTTGTCAGAAGAGTGGAGAGTTTTTAGGTTACTGTATGGGGTAATTATATTTTTGAGTATGGGTGTGCTTTTGGGCTGATGGAGGACTTTGTGGGCTATTATTAATTGATTATACTGGATCTGAAAGGGAAACTCTATCCTGCCTAGAGATTGTAGGTTAATACAGTGGTGGGTTCTATATGCCGAGCCTGTGGCAAATCTGTCTATGTTATTGTAGCAGCTATTGAGTTTATTGAGGTCAGATTTACTCAGGTTTGTGTATGTATATATATATATATATATATATATATATATATATATATATATATATATATATATATATATATTTACATACATACACACACACTCACACACACATACATATGCCACAATCCACACTGTTATGAATGATATACATACTATTAATGTTATAAAACATCTACGTATGTAGTGTGTGCATAAGCAGAACAGGTAGCACACATTCATCAGGTGTAACAGTTTGATTGGTATTCCACACCATGTATATTCCTCAGAAAGAATACCTAAGTATGTCCAATAAGCTATATGCCAGCACACTGTGACAAAGGCAGTATACTTCAGTTACACATCACTGGAAGATGTGTAGAGAGGTGCATGAAGAAGGCTGCATTGTACACAGCTATTGTTGATATGAAGGCTGGGAACCATGAAAGTATTGTAGCCCCTGATGTGGATGTCCTTCACATACCCAGTACTTATGTTGCATTTAAGGGAGTAGTCAACACTGTGCCCACCTGCTGTTGGATGTACAACTTACCATCTACCCCAGCACATGGGTCACATACCTACTGGTCTGATTATAGGGTGTGATATCCACTATATAATTATGTGGTGTGTTTGTTTCCTGAATTAACAAATACCCCTATGCGTACTGTCAATGCAGGTGTAGTCATGCCTGTGGCAGTGGGGCTTGGCATGTGCTGCTACTGTTTGTATTATACTAATGTCACAGCTGGAGTCAATGATTGCCCACATTCTGTAGTCCTTCAGGCAGTTGTGTGGACACAGCATGTGTATGTCTTCTATTATGTCCATCACTTAACTAATGGACAGGACAGGGCCTGGCAGACAGCCTTGATGTATGGACCTGATCACTGGACCTGAGATATAGGTCATGTCACACGTCAACATAGTGAGATGTCATGCATGATACATTAATCTACCCATTTGATGGTATAGCTGCTTATGGCCACATATGACAGTGTTAAGTGAATACCTCAGTGGAGATTTGTATCAAATGCCTTGACCTGGTCAAGTTCCACAAGATGGTAGTGTTGTCATTATGCATGACCTCAAAGAAGACCTCTTTGAGGGCATCTATCAGATGTAATAGACATGATGTTGCATTAATAACTCACACAGGTCTTTTGCACACAGCCAGAATATGACTAGTGTACATGTAGATGAGGTTCATGATCACAGGTTTGTCTACCTCACAGCTGAGGAGAGTCAAGATGTCTCTATACATGCATGCATCAGGTGCTGTCCCCTCTACTCAGATGGATGAAGGTTGATGTACACCCATAGATGGGATAATAGCCAGTGTGGAGGGTGTGTTGAAGTGTGTATTCAACTGTATCAGGAAGGTGTATGTGCTGAGTCATGCAATAGGCAAACTGTGATGATGTCACAGACCATTGCTTCTGTATTACAGGCCTAGATTAAGATAAAATGGTGCATACTGCCTATCGTGATCTGGCCTAGGGTTTTGACACAATCCCATATGCAGGTATCATTCAGAAACCCTCACGGCTGGGGATTAACCCATACATCAGTAGATCGCTAACCAATTGGCTCACCAACAGAATATGTACTGTGAAAGTTGATGAATCAACCTGTACCAGTACAGATGTCACCATTGGTAAAACCCAGGGATCTGTGTTTGACCCTTCACAGTTTGCACTCTATTTCTTGACAGTTCAGCCTAACGTATATGGCCTTTGACTTACCAAGTTTGCTGATTATTGCATATTGAGTGCAAGCACTGAGTCTGCCAATGATGATATAGTACAGGAGGAGCTAACAAAGACAAATGAATGAGGACAAAGGGACACGATCTACAACTAAATGCAGAAATGTGTCCTTTTTTATGTTGTCTGTCAGAAAAGTGGAATTTCATGTTACTCACAGAATTGAAAACAGTCCTGCTATGCCGACACTCAGTGATGCCAGTACTGGGAACACATGTAGATAGCACTATGAACTTCGACCACCAAGTGTCCACACTGGTATTGAAAAGCCATGTTGTGCACATAATACATCACAGCATCATATTCAGATCTTAGGATTGTATGACAGCACTGTAGCCAAACCTCATCAGAACAGTAATAGAGTATAATGTTCTCTTTTGCATACCTCACCAGACACATCCAGCAGCTGGAGAGACCACAGGGCTTTCTCAGCAAGATAACAAAGTGCCTGCAAACCATGCCATAATGTATGTGGTTAAAATTAAATCCATGTCACTAATCTGTCTGGTATAGGATGAGGTGACGTCTGCCTGTCCTCCAGGCCAGTGTCTGACCCTACCTTGGTAGGAGTACTGCATATCCAAAAATCTGATAAGCTGATGACATCAGTAGTGTTTGATGAGAATATAATAGTTTCCCACATGCTGGTGTAAAATTCTCTGTCTGATGTCAAGCACACACACACACACACACACACACACACACACACACACACACACACACACACACACACACACATACACCCCTGACTGCAATGAGAATAGAACCCCTATCTAAGTACATAGACCATAGGAAACAATATTTTATGCAAGCCCCATGGCACAAGTATGTCACACAACACTTTATAGCCGATGACATCAGCAGTGTCTGTTGAGAATATAACAGTGTCCTACATGCTGGTGTAAAATGTTCTGTCTAATGTCAAGCAAGAGCTCTCACACACACACACACACAAACACACACACACACACACACACACACACACACACACACACACACACACACACACACACACACACACACACACACACACACACACCCAGCTGACTGCAGTAAGAAAAGAATCCCTACCTATCTAAGTACACAGACTACAGGACACAATCATTTATGCATGTATCACAGCACAAGTCTGACTTTTACAAGACTACAGGTAAACTTATAGCAGATGACATCATCAGGCCATGTGAGAGACAAGATGTTGGGTTGGCTGCGTGAAGTGGATATGTAAGTGTCTGCAAGAATCAAAATACAGTCATTCCATGTTATTGTAGGATAGACAGTTATGCTTTTCTGTCTAGAGATACGTACAAACCAAGTTGAATGCAGTGAGAACAGAGCCTATTACAGAGTAGTGTGAACCATTAGGAGATATATCTGTCTCTCCAGCATGTTTTGAGTATGTCACAGACTAGGTTGAAAAGCCTGAGACAAGTTATTCTTGTCCCATTTAATTTGCAGATGTCCAACATTTCCAGAAGGGCAGGGTCTGAGACTGCTCTGTAGGCCTGGCATAGGTCACCTCTCAGCAGACTGCATGATACTGAGTACAGTGACATGACTTTCAATCTTTCCATGTATGTCATGCTTGTAGGCCTTGGAGTCTCCCAAGTACACACCTGTGTTTTCTCCAATTACTGTAGTTGTCTAGTGAGATACAGACAGATAGGAGTATTGTACTCAATTAGTTGTCTAATAAGGGTAGAGTACAGCAGAGGTATGGCCACACTGGTCTTAGATGAGATTTCCATATCTATGATGTGTGGAATGCATAGGAGCATTGTACTCAATTAGTTTTCTGATAAGGGTAGAGTATAGCAGAGGTATGACCACACTGGTCTTAGATGAGATTTTCATATCTATGATGCTATGATGTGTGGAATGCATAATGTGTGTGTTACCACTATGGATACATAGTGATGAAAATGTAGATTGCCATAAACATTTGTTCCCAAGTCTCATGACACTGTGTTTGAGGTTAGAGGGGTGCTATGTATATCATAATTAGCAGGGGTACTTCACTGCCAAAGGGAACAATGAGCCATTGTACACCTTCATTTGTGTGTGGCATTCCCTTCTGTAATATGCTATCATCACTGGGGGAGTCTATATTAGTGTGTCCAGTTACCAGTCATCTGCAAACATAGCAAACCACTCCATCTACCAGTGCCTGCACTTCAGGGAAGTAGTTTACAAACAGATGAGGGCCCAGCACATATCCTTGTGGTATTCTAATGGTAATTGGCTACTGCTGGAGGTCCAGTGCCTAACTTTGAGAGAGTGTGTTATGTCAGTGAGACAGTTGCCTATCCCTGTACTACTGTATGGCTTGATTCCCACATGGGATATCTTCACTATGACACATGAATGGGGGACAGTGTCAAAGGCCTTGGTAAGTCAACATATGCAGTATGTCCTGTTATCCCTCATCCAGGTTTGTGGATCAATAAGCAAGATCTACCCTTGACAAAATCAAAATGGCTAGGGTCAAGTGTGCTGAAGGTCTGTTAGGCATATGAGTTAATAGCTTTAGCTCTCCATGTTACCAGATCAATTTGCAGTGCATAGCACATGACATTTCATATTACATTTTGTACTGTGGTTAATATATTTGTAGACAAAATTAATTACTGCTACACCAGGGTTGCAGTGCTGTAGGGGGAGGCAACAGATGGATGTATTGCAAATATGTGGCATACTGTTAGAACACTCAGTTTGCAATGTTTACACATGTAATTTCATGTCATATAGATGGAATGGACATTAAGCAGCAGTGATACAATGTTTCCATAGTGTGGTGAGCAGCAGGTTTCTCAAAGGTTAGCAAAGTGCATATGCATGAGAGATATACACATTTGTGTGTAGCTTAGCAGTGCACAAATGCGAGATGTATTGCTAAAGTCTGACAGTCAGTACTGAGTATGAAATACAGCTGCTGCTTAACTGACTCTGTGGCAACATGTGTTAATAATTGATGCATTCCTTGTTGGGGACAGATGGTGCTGTGTTCAGATACAGGTGTATCTAATGCTTTTACAAACATTTAAATACATTGCCACCATATTTAATACTTTTAAATGCATGTAAAAACATTGAAGTCATTCCCCATTGCTGTCCCTTGGTGTGCAATACTCACCTTCAAACAAAAATGGCTTAAAGAGGTGAATTGGTAGCTAGGGCAGTGGTGAAATGGGAAGCAAGTAGGGAGAAGAACACAGGGAAGGAAGGGCAGGAATGTGTAGGAGAGAGACAGGAAACAACTGTAGCTATCCATTACTTTAACAGTGTAAAGTGAACATGTGTGGAAACATTAACTGAATTTGGATGGTCACCTTCAGAGAGAGGGGTGACCACAACACAAACACATTGTATAACCAATTGGACTGAATCAAGTGTGTTAAGAAAACGTGTGCAAAATGGAGAGCTATGTATAGGACGATTTTTTGTTTTTTGGAGAGAAAGAGAGAGAGGGGGAAAGAGAGGAGAATGTTGGGGAAAGGATGTAGGAATGTCTGGGTCAGGTAAGTTGGGTAGGTGAGGAAACAATTACAGACAGATAAGACAAACAAGAAAAAAGACACAGATGGTGAATGACACAAAGGGTTGGGGAACACCATGATTGGGGTGAGGAAGGGGACATCCAGAACCCATGGTAGTCAAGCTAGATGACAGTGAGAATGGAGTTCTCACCCACTGGACTGCCATCACTGTCACCTCACTCCACCACTGGCTGGATTGCTTGCAATCTCCTTCTCCTCCACCTGGTACTATGTAAAATGAGGGAGAGCAGCCTCTCATGCACCAACAGTGTGGCGCACAACCCTACGCACCATCCCTGGCAACTCAGTATGGGTGACAACATCACCACCTCTGCCACTGTTTCCAAAGGAAACCACTGGACCAGCCTACAGGGCAGAACTATCTGAGGGGGCAGGTAGTGCATGGTCAGCAGAGGCAGTGTTGCCAAATTGGCTCCCAGATGTGCTGGGAAATGGTGCTGGAGCCAGTTGAGGGGAGGCAGGTGGATCCTGTGTGGCAGGCCTACTCGGCTGTCTGTGGAGCATTTAGTGATGTAGTGCACTTGGATGATATGGACACATTTTGACAACACGTAATAAAAATACAAAAATAAAATAAATAAATAAAATAAAGTAGAAATAAAATAAAAAAAGAAAGATAAGGGTTGAGGTGAGAGAAAAAAAAGATAAGATTAGTACTGTAATATGTGATATGCAAGGCCTTAATACATTTTTTTGACTGTATTATCTTAACTTTTACTTTTAAGACTGCCACCTTCTAACAGATTACTTTTATGACTACCAGTTCCTAACAGATGCACACTATACTACAGATTGAAGCAAGCACTCCCTGACATGTGCATATATAGCACATATGCATATTCCATTAATACAGATTACAGTTTATAGCTGGACATTTGTGCCACTGGTATAGAGGTTTTAATTTAATTTGAATATAATTGAAGAATTAACAATATTGTATAGATGGGAACTGTGGTATTTGAACCCACAACCTCTGACAAAAGTCTAATATTGTAGTCTTGGTTTGTGTTACAGACTAATGCATGCATACCTGCTTTAACAATTGAGATATGCATGCTCAATTTGATACAACTCTATAAAATACTAATAAAAGCTATCTTTAACGTTTAATGTTACAATAACACTACTCTTCTACTGCATGCATACCATATGCTTTCCTCATCCTTCCCAGTCTATCCCCTTGGGTTCAGACATTGACCTCATGATCAATGGCAGCTGCAGAACAAAACAGAACAGAATACTATTATGAATACCAGTCTTGCCTATATTCAGCATTTGAGTCTTACAAGTACTCTCTGCAGTTGATGATTGCACAGTTGTGGGATGTCTGCAGTCCTAAATTCCTTAATCCATGCATAGAAGGTATCGCTCTTCCTCTGCTGTAGGTCATTGGAATGATGCCTACATTGGTCACCAGTGCGGTGGATATTGGTGGCAATGGTTACAGCCCAGGCTAAACTATCCTAAGCTTCTGATTTATACTGGGAGTCAGAATAGTCCCCTTGCAGAAGACTGGCATTGTGGTTCTTAACTAGGAGTCCAATAAAAAGCTTGGCCTCCTGGACACCCCATTTCTGTGCCCTAAACCTGACACCTTCTGCATGATCACCTGCCATTTGTACTATGGATCAAGAGCAATGGAGAGTGATGGTTTCATGCCAGTTCCAGTTATTGCATTTACTGGGAGTGCACACACTGTAAACTGTTGCACTCTGCTTACCATTGCTCAAATGTTTTACTAGGCAGTGGCCACTCCTGAGCAGCACAGTTGCACTATGGTAAGCAGAGAGCAGCAGTGAGACATTACATAATCATAATTAAAATTCCAAGGTTACTTGTGTATGTGTGTTAGGCAAATGTGAAGGCCATGAAAGTCCAGGTAGCAGAATTATACTTACAGGAATATAGTACACAGTATACCCACCGTCATACATCTGGTAATAAATGTGATAATACATAGATAAATAAATGAACAACTGACACAATAATAGTATCTCAGTCCTCATACATGTAATAATTAATATCAGCTCCACTATCTCAAGTGTTATAAGTGAGACTGACTATAATGAGAAGTGAAGCAACAGTAAAAATGTATGGAATATCCTATATTTGAACCCAGGACCATGTGTATGACATTCCTACACTTACAACTGGTGCCACAGGAACGTTGAAATAACATGTGTCTGTCTTTCAGTTCATTGCTATAAACTGCAATATCGCAGCAGTGAAAAAATGTTGCACATCCAGTTTTAGAACCCAGGACCATCTTTACTCCAGCCCTACACTTACACCTGCTGCCACAGGACTAGTTACATGGCAATCCCTATTTTACTAATCATTCTTAACTACTCACTTTTAACCAACACACAGTGTTGCTTGGAAGGTTTGTCAGTTCTCTTTTAGCATTAATTGAATGTATCCAGTTTCTAGTTTTGGCTGTCTGGGTCTAGTCTTCTTCCTGAGGGGTCCATTTGTCTAGTTTGTGCACTGTTGCACTTCATGCAAATGAGATAAGCACAGCAAAACCCAAAATTAATTTTCTTCCTTTTCATGTTTGTGCTAAGCACCACATCATGCAAACACTGCCCAAGAAAAATGTTTTAAAAAAACTAGCACAGTAAAAGGAAAGAAGACAAAAAGGGACAAGCAGTTGAAATGAGGAAAATCAGTCTATGACATACATACTTGAAAATGATGGTTCACATGAGATATGTCTACAAAGATATGGATTTAAACTTTCACTGCAAAGAAATGTCAGAACACAGGATGGAAGCCTTATCCCTCTTTGCCATACATGCAGCTTTGCAGCCAGGGACTGAAATAATTCTGAACACAACTAACTGCAACACCATCTACAGTAATATAAAATCATACAATTGTTAATTTGAACATTTATTATATTTAGCTGTAGTGCACTTAGTGGTCACACAACTTGTTATTTTTATTACTTACAAATATACAGCTTTGTGTTTGTTGGTCATTCTTCAGTTATCTGACCTGTAATCTGAGACATGCAGTGTGTAAGAATTCTCTACCATTGGCCTTAAATTGGGTGAGGATATTAACTGGAAATAATATCATATGTAGTTGCCAACAAATGAAGGGCAGGTTGGATGTTACTGAACACAACCTGTGAGTTGTGTGCTGCTTACTTACATTTCCAACCTTACATCTAACATTTTGTAAGCCTAACCTGATTCACCCAGTGGAAGTAAGGCAGCCTGCAGTGCTGTTGTGTTTTCCATCTCACAACCAGTGATCATTCACAGTTGCAATCCATTAACAACAAACACTGAGTGCCTGCACTATGTTTACATCCCCTACATGGATCCAGGTATTTCAGATTCAGCAATTCTAATGAGTTCATACCTCATTTGCATCTTCACCATGCTAACAGCCATGACTGTACACCATATAAAAAGGCAACCTTGTAGCTAGGCAAACTGATGGTGAGCAGACTTGTGTATGTTGGGAATACTGCACATAAGCACTATTTATTTTTGGCTATATCTGTACAGAGGATTATAGAACTTCAGAAGGTATGTTTGCATTTTGTCAGCTATATAGTGTATATGCTGGAATGCATTTAAGAGAAATATGAAGCAAAGTCTTTTACATTTTTATCTGTATGTATTAGTTACAAGTCTACTAATGTCATTGGCATGTTTGTCAAGTCATTTTACAGGTATATATGATTTCCTATACTTGATAATGGAATGCTACATGATAAATATTTACAAATGTTTCAGGGACTGTTCCTTTGCTAGCACATTTATTATTTCACAGATGGCTTATTAGCAAAATGTGTCATTTGTCCGTTCTTTTTTTTGTGTGGGGGGGCAAAGGTGAGTTACCGTTATGTTACAAAAAAAGGATATACTTTTTTTTTGAGGGGGGAGAAGGGTGAGTTACTGTTATAGCACAAACAGCAATAGACTGTTCTTTTTGGGGGCAAAGGTGAGTTGCTGTTATGGCACAAACAATGAAATGATGCTATTGTTACTCTCTTTGGTTTGAATCCTGCCTATTGTTCACATTTCACATCTATAGACTGTTTTATGTTTCTCCAGTGAATATTACCAAGTGGCTATCTTCTGTTTTATCTGGAAGCAGTTATTTTGTAGTTATGTGATACCTATGTGTATTATCCTTTTGTTGTATTTTAGGACACCTAGAAGTATGCCAACCAGGCATGCTAATCCCCAGAGAACCCTTTCACCAATGCAGAGAACCAGGTGATAGTTGATGCCTTTAGGCAATATAGTGCTTTTCTGCTGGAAAGGGAATGGAGAACTATACCATTCTGGATGCAAATTTGACACCAGATGGTTGATGATTTGCATGCTGTGGGTTGCCATGGCAGGACATATGAGCAGGTGTGCTACAGAGCCACTGACATGATCACATCTGCACAGAGAAGAGCAGCTGCAGTGGGCCAAGACCAGATGGCTACTAGGGGAGGGCCTGCTAGAGAACCACCCCTAACAATCAGTGAAGAGTTCCTGGCCAACATCAGGGATCCGGACAGCTCACAGGAGAGTTCAGTACAGCATATCCTGAATGTTGAAGCAACAGTTTCAGAAACAGCAAGCAGATCCCAGGAGGAGCTTCCAGGTAGGCTTTGGCATCTCATCAGTTGAATACTGTTGTATATTAAAACAACTGAAATCAATACATTGATTTTGTGTCACATTACTTTTTTTTTGGGGGGGGTTGAAGATTGTTGTAATTATTAGCTTAGATTGGAGATGTCAGCCATGTTCTTGTTGAAAGTATAGTTAATGGACATGTAAAGGAGTAAAAGCATTACCCATGTGTTACTGTTGCATGTGAAGATGTAGCCCTTACTTTTTGCTTCACTTCTTTCAAGACCATTTGGCTTGCAGAGGGGAATACCACCTGCAGATGGTAAGCCAAATACTTGCTGCACAATTTAAAGAAATATTTTAGTGTGTGATGTTAATGTCAGACCTGTTGTGTGTATTGTTGTACTGTCTGTATTAGTGGCAGCACTGTTAGTTTGTTAGTGTATATTGGCCTATAGTACTGTAGGTATTAATTTTTTCCTGTGTTTGTTGCTTTTCATCTCAGGTGATCATGACAGTGGAAGTGTGGGCCCTCTGCCACCTGATGTCAGTGTATCAGCAGAATCTGGTGATGATGGTGGCCAAACAGAGGTACAATCATGGGGCGCACAGTTGAATCTGACACTATGGTTGACATATAGCCATCCCCTGCAGTTGGACACAACCAGTAGGCCTATGCCTAGCCATACCAGTGCAAAACTACAGATATTGGACAGGTGGAGAGCTAAGCCATGGATCAGGGAAGTGCGGCTCCTGTGGCTTCAGTGCCTGTTGACTCTGGCTGGAGTCAAAGTGTGGGTGAGGTGCAATGCAGGAGGAGGGATAGGGGTGCTTGTAGGGAGCCTACTGTCCCTCCTCCACCTGTTGCAGGTATCTCTTCCCATGCCACTCAACATATGTTTAGGGCCATCATGGAGGCACAGACATGTTCCAGAAGGTGTTCCAGAAAAATGCTCATGGTTGTAAATGTGGCACAGGCTGGAATGCATAACTGCCTCCACTGTGTTGCTAATTCAATGGATTGGATGAATGACACATTAGAATGAGGGGTGTCTGTGATTGTCTGCGATGCAATGTCTGCTGTGAGGGGAAGTGCATCCTTGTGGGCATAGGTCAGCCACATCATCTGCTGTTAGTCAATGTGGCTTTTCCTTTCTGGTTTGAGTGTGTGCCTCATTATGGCTTTCTTCCATGGGTGTGTGTTCATTTTTGATGGATGTCATCAGCCACGGTTCCAGTGTATAACTTGCATCCCCCAGTAAATGACCCTGTGGGATATCCCCCCCTTGCAAACATCTGGTACAGCTGGGAGGTATGCCAGATATGTAAGTCGTGATAACTGCCAGGGTTCCTTCAAGATGATTCTCTTGGGATTACACATGACTTGGCAGTTGATAGAGTGGTAGCCCTTTCTGTTTATGTAGAGTCTACCCTGTTCCCCAGGTGGTGCCTTAAGTTCTATATTTGGGCAATCTATGGCACCCATTACTCAGTGTAGTGTGTTCCTCAATAGAACTCTTGCATATTTCTGGCCCTCTCCGCAGAATTATGGGGAAAATATATGTGGTCACTGGCACGTTTGAGCATAGCACCAAGGAACTGATGGAGGATCCCAGATGCTGATGCCTGTGACACTCCCAGCATGTCCCCTGTTGGTTTCTGAAATGTAGCTGTATCTAAGATTCTACGTGCAAGAAATATCTTAGTCTCCAGTGGGATGGGTTTCCATCCGTTGGCCTTGGCTTTGAGTTGAGAATGGCAGAGGTCACAGAGTTCCTGTAGTGTGTCCCTATCCACCTTGTAACACTCTGCAATTTCTACATCTATTGGCAGCAGCATGAGCACTGACTTCAGCCTGTAATACATACAAATTAAATAAAGTAGCCTCTAATATTCTGTCCATGTAGGCTCCTTTCTGTGGCTGTATTCCAAAAGTTTTAGAATTCACAGGAAAAATCAGTATGGAGTCTACACTGTTGATTTATTACTTGTTGAATAGCTCCAATGTGTAGGATTGGTTGATTAGCATGCAATTCAGCTGCTTATGCTGTAATTGGGTCTATATTATAATACTGACACCTTAAAGTGTCGAATATCACTTGTTCAACAAGAAAATGTTGCACTCCGAATGAATGGCCAAATCACCGATATCTTTCCAACAGAAAGAAATTAGTGACCAAACACCAATGCCACACAAAAACAAACATATTTAACTGGGGGGCTTCACCCCCCCACACCCCCCAAAGTTGGGGGCTGCACCCCCCACCCCCTAACTAAATATTCTAACTCAGAGACTGCACTACAGTCAGGGAAAGGGCAGGTGTAAGGGAATGGCCAACCAATTTCTTTCAGTTGGAAAGAAATCAGTGATTTGGCCATTCGGGAATCTTGGAGTTCAACATTTACGTGTCAAAAAAGTGGTATTCGACATTTGAAGGTGTTGATATTATAATATAGACCCCTGTAATTAGCATGCTGCAGTGTTTACCATGTTTGCTTGAGGGTGCGCACCTCTATACAGTGCTTACTGAATTTAAAATTGTGCTACCATATAGGGTTTATTGAATCCCCCCTTTTAGCCTTCTGTAATGCATGTGAAATGCCCTGTAATTGAATTACTTTATACATATTTTGTAGATTAACAAACTGGTCTTCCAAAATGTATTCACACATGTAAGAATTTTCTCATTTAAACATGTCATTTCCTTTATCAGTACTGAGGGATGAACTAAGGAATTATCTTTGTAAAACATCATTCTTAAACTGTTCATCTTTTTATCAGTAAACATTGGGTTAATTTCCTATCACTTGTCATTAATTCTTAACTGACTTTTAAAGTATTCCAGTTTTCTCTAATAATTTTTTTTAGTGCCACTGATATATCTAGACAAAATCCACTGCACTGACTTCAGCCTGTAATACATACAAATTAAATAAAGCAGCCTCTAATATTCTGTCCATGTAGGCTCCTTTCTGTGGCTGTATTCCAAAAGTTTTAGAATTCACAGGAAAAATCAGTATGGAGTCTACACTGCTGATTTATTACTTGTTGAATAGCTCCAATGTGTAGGATTGGTTGATTAGCATGCAGTTCAGCTGCTTATGCTGTAATTGGGTCTATATTATAATACTGACACCTTAAAGTGTCGAATATCACTTGTTCAACAAGAAAATGTTGCATTCCGAATGAATGGCCAAATCACCGATATCTTTCCAACAGAAAGAAATTAGTGGCCAAACACCAATGCCACACAAAAACAAACATATTTAACTGGGGGGCTTCACCCCCCACACACCCCCCCCAAAGTTGGGGGCTGCACCCCCCACCCCCTAACTAAATATTCTAACTCCGAGACTGCACTACAGTCAGGGAAAGGGCAGGTGTAAGGGAATGGCCAACCAATTTCTTTCAGTTGGAAAGAAATCAGTGATTTGGCCATTCGGGAATCTTGGAGTTCAACATTTGCGTGTCAAAAAAGTGGTATTCGACATTTTAAGGTGTCGATATTATAATATAGACCCCTGTAATTAGTATGCTGCAGTGTTTACCATGTTTGCTTGAGGGTGCACACCTCTATACAGTGCTTACTGAATTTAAAAATTGTGCTACCATATAGGGTTTATTGAATCCCCCCTTTTAGCCTTCTGTAATGCATGTGAAATGCCCTGTAATTGAATTACTTTATACATATTTTGTAGATTAACAAACTGGTCCTCCAAAATGTATTCACACATGTAAGAATTTTCTCATTTAAACATGTCATTTCCTTTATCAGTACTGAGGGATGAACTAAGGAATTATCTTTGTATAACATCATTCTTAAACTGTTCATCTTTTTATCAGTAAAAAATGGGTTAATTTCCTATCACTTGTCATTAATTCATAACTGACTTTTAAAGTATTCCAGTTTTCTCTAATAAATTTTTTAGTGCCACTGATATATCTAGACAAAATCCACTGTATTTTGTTACATTTTTACCTTTCATCTCATTGACCACGGTGCCTCTCTTTCACATTGGATGGGTATCAGTGTTCCTTTCTTCATTTATTTTTCAGCTATTTCTACCAAGGAATTTTGTTGATATCTTCTTTTCATAAATAACTTTTTACGAAAGTTTAAATCACTTCAAAGTCACTCTCTCTAGTTATTAATCTTAACTCTTGTATAATCTTTCCACAGGGTATATTATTTTTCATAAATGAAAGGTGATTGCTAGAAACATGTTAAGTAATTATTTACAAAAGTGTCTTCCTAAATGGTTTGCTAACAAATACTGAGATAGTACTGGGCATAAAAGTCAAACCTTTACTTAAAAATGTTATTGAAAATTAAAATTTTAATTTAATTTAATTTAATTGATTAAAAATTTTAATTAACGCCAATAAAACCAAATTAATGATTTCCCACCATCTAAACACTCCCCCAGTGATAAACACTCCTTCAAGATCATAAGCCAAAATAACACCCCCATTGAAATTGTCCCTCACACCAAACTGCTCAGCATCATTATTGATGAACATCTCAAATTCAATATCCACATCCAAACTAACATTAAAAATACACCAAAAATTAGAACTCCTATATAGGTATAACCATCATCTCACCCCCTCCACCAGAAAGACCCTTCCCTCCACATACCTTCTCCCCTCCCTATTGTATGGCACTCCTCTGTTCTTGAAGCTTCAGCTCAGCTTTCAAACTAAATTAAAAGCCTGGTACAATAAAATCTGCAAATTCACCACCAACTCTAGGAACTCATCCCATCACTGCATCTCCCTCAACTCACTACAATGGCTCAAGCTTCCCAACTATCTGAACCTCCTTAAACTCACCATTGCCCATAAGCTCATATTTTACCCATCCTCCTGTCCCTCTCTCATCACCTCCTTAAACACTTTTATTCCTAGTAGCTCACTTAGGTCAGAAAATCAGAATCTGCTCAAAATGTACAAACCTATACGGCCACCTGGACACTCTCTGCTATCCTGCTTTGGTAAAAACTCTGTACCCATGAACTACCACATAGCTGGTAGTGTACTTAACATGGAAAATGTGATAAGAGACCTTGGGACACAGGTGGACAGTAGTCTCTCCTTTGATAATCACATCACCACAGTGGTCAGAAAATCCTTCTACATGGCTCACCTCAACACAAAAAGTTTCTCATCCAGAAAACAAGAGGTCATTGTTTCACTCTACTCATCACTCATTAGACCCGTTATAGAGAACAATGCTCCTTCAGGTATGTACCTCACAAGACATCTACAACAACTGGAAAGGCCACAGAAATACCTCACAAAGAGGATTACCGGCCTCAAACAGATGCCTTATGCAGACCGTCTCAAAAAACTGCAGCTTTACTCTGTTGCATATCGCCTACTCAGAGGCGATCTCTGCCTAACACACAAAGCTATGTCAAACACAGAGCTTTTAGACATGCTCCACTTAAAGAAATCCCAATCCCTCCGAGCTACATGCTCTAGGGACCTAAACCTTATCACCACAATAAACAGAAGATGCTGGAGGGATAGATTCCTGTCCCAGAGACTTCCCATACTCTAGAACAGACTACCTATCTATGTCAAACAGAGCTCCTCATTAGCACTCTTCAAGAAAAATCTTGATGATTGGATGGGAGATAGGAAATTCACCCCGGGGATCACTTCTTGGCTCTTCTTGACAAGGGCACAGGAAAATAATTTTCTTGGGTGGTGAAAGCCAGGGTACATTTTTGACTAGGCTTATATAGACCCTAGGGCCAATAGCCTAGTACCCTCCTATGAACCTATGATGGTTGTGTGATCTTCGAGATGGTATATATAGTTAGCAGGGGGGAGGGGGCACAGCCCCCTACATGGAGCATGCAGGGGTGCTTGCTCCCCTGCATTAAAATGTGTTCAGTATTTTGGGATTCAGCCTTTTGGTTTATCAGTCTTCTGAAGTAGACCCGAGTGCATACATGGGCGTGCCTTTGGTAATATGATGCACAGAGTCCTAAGCAAAGCATTAATGTGGTCAAGTTTGACAGCCAACATTTGATTTAGAGACATGATAATGAGCTATTAATAATGTTTTTTACAGTGTCTCTGAATTGATTGAAGATTCTCTCCATCACACTAAGTGACCGGTCTGCACTGGAACAGTAGCTTTAAAGGAGAGGCTATCTGTGAATCCCTCCGAATATGTATAGCAGTAGTTTTATATAATAACATTTACATATTTGCATGGTATCATGAGAATGGCATGGGGTACATATTACTACTTGGTGCAGTCTGAGACCCATCATAAAGGTGAACAGAACTGCTATTAGTACTTACTGAATGGTTTGAAATGCATTAAGATTTGTTTGAAAATATTAAAATGCATAATCAAATGTACGTATTTCTGTATTTAAATCGAAAGCAAAATGAATAGAGGTGAATTGCTGTGTACCCTTTTAAAGCTGACAGGTGGATGAATAATTTTGTTCATAAAACTATGGGTATAGCAGATGTCATAAATTGAGACATAACAGTCTGTCAGCCTCAAATGGAAACACAGTATTAAGTGTTTGTAATTTTGAAATCTATGTCATTGTAAAACCAAGTTGCTCTGGAAAAAATGCAGATTTTTTAATAGCACATATTGTTAGCAAAAATTAAAAATTCATAGTGGCATGGTTTGGAAAATTACTTAGTTTCATAGATTAGCACTAGGGTAACTGCCCTTGTGGACCATTTTAAGTCTAGCCAATTACTCGATGTGAGAAGCAAACCCTGTATCTTCTGTATTTAAGATAAACACCTTAACCATTATGCCAACCTCCATTTTTTACAGCTAAGCTAGAATGACCATCAAACCATTCAGGCACCAGTGGCTGTATATAGCCATAGCATGTTAGGTTCATAGGTTCATAGGTAGGTACTACGTTATTGGCCCTAGGGCCTATATAAGCCTAGCCAAAGGTACCCTGGCTTTCGCCACCCAAGAAAATTATTTTCCTGTGCCACTGTCGAGCAGAGCCACGGAAGTGATCCCCCGGGTGAATTTCCTATCTCCCATCCAATCATCAAGATTTTTCTTGAAGAGTGCTAATGAGGAGCTTTGTTTGATATAGATAGGTAGTTCGTTCCAGAGTATGGGAAGTCTCTGGGACAGGAATCTATCACTCCAGCATGTTCTGTTTATTGTGGTGATGAGGTTTAGGTCCCTATAGCGTGTAGCAAATAGGGATTGGGATTTCTTTAAGTGGAGCATGTCTAAAAGCTCTGGGTTTGACATAGCTTTGTGTGTTAGGCAGAGATCGCCTTTGAGTAGGCGATATGCAACGGAGTAAAGCTGCAGTTTTTTGAGACGGTATGCATAGGGCATCTCTTTGAGGCCGGTAATCATCTTTGTGAGGTATTTCTGTGGCCTTTCCAGTTGTTGTAGATGTCTTGTAAGGTACATACCAAAAGGGGCATTGTACTCTATATCAGGTCTAATGAGTGACGAGTAGAGGGGAACAATGACCTCTTTTTTCCTGGATGAGAAACCTTTTTTGATGAAGTGTGCCATGTAGAAGGATTTCCTGACTACTGTGGCGATGTGATTATCCAAGAAGAGACTACTGTCCACCTGTGTCTCAAGGTCTCTTATCACACTTTCGGTGTTAAGTAGACTACCACCTATGTGGTAGTTCATGGGTACTGAGTTTTTACCAAAAGGGATGACAATGCACTTTTTGGCATTGAGCTTGAGGCCATGGCTTTGACACCAGGCATCTGTCTCAGTGAGACCCTTTTGTAGGATGTCCGCATCTTTTGGAGTTTTGATTATGGCTCCTAGTTTGCAGTCATCTGCAAACTTTGTTAGCCAAAGACCTTCTGTGTTGGCCTGTACTTCAGAGAAGTAGATACCAAACAGGAGAGGACCCAGGACTGAACCCTGTGGTACTCCACTTGTCACTGGTCTGAAGTTGGATTTGGAGTCTGCTACTTTCACAGTGTGGGTTCTGTCAGTGAGCCAGTTGGCAACCCATTTTGTGACATAGGGATTTATACCTAGTTTAGTGAGTTTATCTATAATTCCAGAATGGGAGATGGTGTTGAAAGCTTTGGCAAGATCTAGATAGGCTGTGTGTACCACCTTACCCTCATCTACGGCTTTGGTGACTGCTTCAAAGAAGTCTATCAGGTTTAGGAGACATGATCTGCCTTTTAAAATCCGAACTGGGTGGGATCCTGAGTTTGGAGATTACCAATGTCATTGTTTATAAGTTCCATGATGATACGTTCCATAGCCTTGCAGACCAGGCTCGTTAGGCTAATGGGGCGGTAGTTTCTGGGGTCTGTGGTGGCTCCCCCTTTGTGGAGTGGGATAACTGTCACTGTGCACCATTCAATGGGCACATGGCCTGAGGTGAGGCTATGATTGAACATGGTACTTAGGTGGGGTGCCAGTTCTTTCTGTAGTTCATATAGAACACAGCCTGGGATGTCATCAGGTCCCATGGATGCTGTGTTCATAGCTTTGGATAGTGTGTTTTTTGCCTGTGCAGCCGTGATTACAGGAACTTTGCATTCTTCTGGTATAGAGATGGGCCCTTTAGGGGATGACAGGGGGATAAAGTTAGCACTGAACCTATCTACCAGGATGTTGGCAATATCAGTTGGTTCTGTATATTTGGTGCCATTGTGCTGTAACTCAGAGCAGATCTGAGTGTTGCCATTGAGATTCTTGACAATAGCTATAGAATGCTTTGTGGTTGTCTTTAGAGTCAGTGGCGATTTTGTTTTCATAACTAGCTTTGGAGGATTTTATGAGGAATCTCAGCTTCTTACTGAGGCTGACCTGGGAGTTTCTCCAATTATGGGATTTTACTCTTTTTTTGCAACAGTTTCTTTCTTCTGTTGTAGAATTTGTTTATGGCAGGGGACCACCAGATTGGACAGAAAGAGTTAAGTAATGAAGAAAGGCCTTAAAACCAGCAAAGAAAATTCTTTGTTAATCTCTAGGCCATCCCATTAACAAACAAAAATAACTCTCACTAATCACTTGATGTCTCCATTAGCCATTCTTTCTATGGTTAAGTGAAACTTATTCATTATCTTCAGAGCGCATTTATAGGTTCATAGGCGTTTACTAGGCCAGTGACCTTTTCAAGCCTAGCCATGCATCCCAAATCTTTGACAAGTTCTGCTATCCTTGATAAGTGTAAGCATGGGCCAGGGAGATGAGCCATTTACAGATTACCTGTTTGCATCAAAGACAGAAGTGTCAAACCAGGGATGAATTTCCAGTTTCCCATCCAATTGTCCAAGTTGCACTTGAACTGGATTAGGGAGGAACTCTGCTTCACAAGGATGGGGAGCCTGTTCCATAGATAGGGTAGTCTCTGGGATACATACCTATCTCTCCAGCAGGACCTATTTATATTGCAAGCAAAGGTTAAGTTTTTAGAGTGGGTAATTCTCATACTGTTTGTTTTGTGGATATGCAGGAGGTCCATCAGAGTGAGGTCTGACAATGCCCTGTATTGCCAGGCATAGATCTCCCCTCAAAAGCTTGTAGGAGACAGAATACAGGGATAGAGCCTTGAGGTGGTCTGCATAGGACATATTACTTATGCTCTATATACTTTTAGTGAGGAACCACTGTGGACATTCCAGTTGTTGGAGATGCCTGGTTAGGTACATACAAAGGGGGCATTGTTAGGTCTGATGAAGTGGAACAATGACTTTCTTGGACTTAGATGCCATACCTTTTTTTTTATAAGTTGCACAGCATAGAATGATTTCCTCACCACTTGTAGACACGTGATGATCAAAGGAGAGATTACTATCTATGTGTGTCCCTAAGTCCCTGATGTAAGGACTTATGTTGAACTTTTTAAAAGAAACATCCAAGATTTCTAAAATGACTACACACATCAGACAATTGGAACAATGGGCAAGTTTTTATTTACCAAAGAAGTAATGCTGGGAAGCAGTAAAATGAAATTAGTACTTAAAATCAATAGGGGTCTCACCTTCTATTGTCAAAATTTGGCATAAACAATTTTGAAATGTTTATGTTACCCACAGAAGCTTTAGATGAGTATGACACTTCATATGCAACCAATGCAATAAGTGATATTTTTTGTCAGGTTGATTTCCATATTCTGCCACAACAATTATTCTGAATAGTTATAGCACCTTTTTATGATGCTTTACAGTCCATTAGGCTGAGCTGCAAGGCCATGGATTGTATTATCATGGAACTTATAAACAAAGAGATCGGCAACCTTCAAACACTGGACCCCACGCAGTTTGGGTTCGTGAAGGGCCGATCTTGTCTCCTGAACCTGATTGACTTCTTCAAATCAGTTTCCAGAGCCATGGACAAGGGTAAGGTGGTACACACAGCCTATCTGGACCTCGCCAAAGCCTTTGACACCATCCCCCACTCTGGAATCATAGATAAACTTACTAAGCTGGGCATTAATCCCTACATCACTCAATGGGTTGCCAACTGGCTTACTGACAGAACCCACACTGTAAAAGTAGCTGACTCCAAATCCAGCTCCAGGCAAGTGACAAGTGGAGTACCTTAGTGTTCAGTCCTGGGACCACTCTTGTTTGGTATCTACCTCTCTGAAGTACAGGCCAACATTAAGAGACTCTGGCTAACAAAGTTCACAGATGACTGCAAATTGGGAGCCATTATTGAATCCCCAAAGGATGTGGATATTCTAGAAAAGGGCCTTACAGAAACAGCTGCTTGGTGCCAGAGCCATGGGCTCAAGCTCAATGCCAAGAAATGTATAGTAATCCCCTTTGGGAAAAAAACATGCACCCATGAATTACCACTTAGGTGGCAGTACACTAAACACCGAAAGTGTGATAAGAGACTAAAGGACACAGGTCTCACCTTCGATAACCACATCGCCACAACAGTCAGGAAATCCTTCTATGTGGGACACCTCATCACTAAGGGCTTTTCATCCAGAAAAAAGGAGGTCATTGTCCCACTGTACTCATCCCTCATTAGACCCATTATAGAATACAACACCCCATTTGGTATGTACCTCTCAAGACATCTGCAACAACTGGAAAGGCCACAGAAATACCTCACTAAAAGAATCACAGGCCTAAAGCAGACGCCCTATGCTGACCATCTAAAAAAACTTCACCTATATTCTGTCGCATATCGTCTACTCAAAGGTGATCTCTGGTTAACATACTAGGCCATGTCAAACCCAGAGCTGTTGGACATGCTACACTTAAAGAAATCCCAATCTCTCAGAGAGACACGCTCCAGGGATCGAAACCTTGTCATCACAATGAACAAAACATGCTGGAGAGATACATTCCTGACCCAGAGACTCCCCAGACTCTGGAATAGACTGCCCATACATGTCAAGCAGAGCGCCTCTTTGGCCCTCTTCAAAAGGAACCTTGATGATTGGATGGGAGACAGGAAATTCACCCCGGGATCACGTCAGTTGCCCTGCTAGACAGGGGTCCAGGGAAGTAAATACTGTGGGAAGAAATAGCCAGGGAATTGTTAAGGCTAGACTTGTATAGGCCCTAGGGTCGATAGCCTAGTACCAACCTATGAACCTATGAATGTCTTCAATCTATCTATTATACATGGTTGGAGTATACTCTATCCATTAAACAGTTGTCATATGCCTTTCTCTGGATTGTCCTCTTCAACGTCTGAGCATCCAGTTACCTCAGCCTTTTACCCTACAAATCACATCCACTTATTTTACCCAGTTAACTAAATTACTGTACTACCCTCTCACCAAAGGTTCACATACTCTCAAACTACATTGTTCTGTCTTTATGCCCCCTCCATTACTCCATCTGCTGTCTTTCACTCCTCTCAACACCTGTACTCAGCCACTCTTCTATCCTAAATTCTGGCTACTCCTAAACTTCTAAACTATTTATTTATGTTTTATTCCTCCCTTACTTTACTCCACAGACCATACAAATTTAGACCTTCACTTGATGTTTTGTTGTACTATTTTGTAAACACGTCCCTAATCTACATTTCTACTCTTTTCCCCTCTACTATTACACCTCACTTGCTATATGTCTAGTATTTCACTGACATTACAACCTCCCACTCTTACCTCCCCACTATATAACACTGACAAACCTTACTCCACTATAATTGCTTTTAATCTAATCTCCCATCTTTTATTTACAAACATAAACTTCCCTGTCTCTCTACACCCCCAAAATGTAAGATACAAATACCATACTAACATATCTATGTCTCCACCAGCTCATGCCACTATTACAAATATCTTTTTATGTCATGATATACAACCAAACCCTGGCCCCGACCTTTTCTCCATGCCTCACTTTCTGTGTTCTAAAACAGCAAACTGTGAAAATTTACTCCATGAATGTCTGTAATATACTAAATGTAGTTTGAGAATTCCACTCCTGAATTACCCATTACTCTGCTGACATTGTCATTCTTAATGACTCATAGCTCAAGCCACACTCAATAGACTCAAAAATTATTTTCCACTGGTTATAATATCATTTGTTCTGATAGAATACATAAAAAAGCAGGTGGTGTCTCTATCCTATTCTCCATCCACCTTGCTCTCTCCTCTCTGTCCATAAACTCACCAAATTTCCACTCTGCTGAGCTTCTACTTTCTAGCTGTAAACTAAACAACAGTAAAATGCCATGTATCAGCTCTATTTATATCCCCCCAGGTAACACTACTCCAGTTTTGGAAGATATCTTACACTGAACATTTTTTATTTTATTTATTTTATTTTACATTTGTTTACCGGGCTAGTCCAACTGGATATATTTCCATTTTCAGCAGAGGCCCGGGGAGAAAAGCTCCACATTTAGGTTAGTACAACAAGTCATTAAATAAAAGAAAGCAAACAATGGTTAGTAAAAAAAAAGTACATACAGAATTAAGGTGCAAACAAAAAATATATGAGAAAGTTTATGCTAGTGAGGACATATTACTTCTATTTACAGTATAGGAGTAGGGGAGTTAAACTTAGTAGGATATTCATAGAGAGTAAATATATATAAGCAATGAAAAAATGCAACATCTGATTCAGTTTCAAATAAAATAATAATACTAGGTGATGTCAATGGCAAATCTTTTCAGCAGTTTTCCCTTCTATTAGTGTTAATCTTCACTGCTTCACTCAGTTGATAACCACTCATGCCCGCTATAACAAAGCCACAAATACTGGTCCTACCCTGGTCTGCATCCTTGTCTCTATCTCTAATGTGTACCAAGATCCCAAAACAGTCCCAGCCTCCCTCAGTGAACGTCATCTTACCTATGTTGAGATACTTACTACATACCATATCAAACAGTGACCCTATACAGAATGCTGTACCCTTATCAACTCCATTTCAAATGACTTTAACAATGTGCTTTCTTCTATAAACTGGTCCATTCTCAATACTTTTCCTTTAAATTATGCTATTTTAATATTCAGCTCAGTATTTCTAGACACTCTTAACAATCTTGCTCTGCTTAGAGAAAAGAGAGTTAAATCTCACCAAACACCCGTGTTAACCACAATAGCAGAATCTTAATGCACAAAACAGATATTGCTTGGAGAAACTGGTTGAAAGATAAAAGCCCAGGCCACCTCTACACATATAAACAACTTCAAAATCTTACAAAAAAACAAGTTACTGAAGATAAGAAAAAGTACTACCTTGACACACAAATAAACCAAAAAAGTAATCTCAAAAAATGTTGGCCCACCGTAAACAAAATCTTATACACCAGTACACCTAGCAGACCAAACTCTTGCCCTGATATATCTCCCTTTGAAACTGCTGCTAAATTCAGTACTCATTTCACTTACTCTATAGCTACCCTTACAAATAACTGCTTAAAATCTGACTTTACCTCATTAGTAACTCCCACCACAAATAAACCTAATTTTTCTTTTAAATCTATTTCCACCTCCTACATAAAATTGTTAATGTGCAAGCTTAAGCCCTGTTATCCTTCAGTTAACAATCTACCAACAACAACCTAAAACTAGCTGGAACTTGTATTGCCTTTCAAATATCTATCTTAACTACATATCCATTCAAGAACTACATGTTCAGTCTCTCTGGAAAAAAATTCTACATCATGCCACTTCACAAAGGAAGTAACTCTACAGAAATATCTATCTACATGTCTATTGCTATCCTTTCCTCCCTCTCTAAAATTCTTGGGAAATATATCCATAAATAACTACTTGAATATCTACTCCATGAAAAACTATTAACTGCACCCCAACATGGCTTTTGTCCAAAGCACAACACAAAATCTTGACTTAGTGTCCTTTTCAGATATAGTTATCAAAGCCAGAGACTATAACAACCTAGTATCTGTATTCTTTTGGGTTCTCTACAAAGCTTTCAACACTGTTTCTTACTCTAAATTTCTCTGAAAAATGTCTGCTCTTGGTGTCTCCACTATAATATTTAACTGGTTCTCCAACTATCTATCTAATTGTCAACTACCAGTTAAGTAGTGCTCCACTTTCTCTTCCTTTCTTCCTGTTAATACTGGAGTTCTTTAACTCTCCATACTTAGTCCTTTCCTCTTCAGTATCTTTATTAACCATCTACATAAATCCACTCTACAATCTACACTCATACAATATGCAGATGATTCCACTATCATCTGTTCTTCAGACAATCTTCCCCATTTACATTCCGTCACTCAAAATGTCTTTAGTTCCATTGGATACTGGCTCAGTGAAAACCACCTACCCCTAACGCCTGATTTGGGTTGTTGCTCCGCATACCATTTAATTGTACAGGTTTATGTCAGGTTCAGATTATGCCTGGTAATCTTGGACATTTTATATATCTGTGTTTTTTCTGGCTAATTGCTGAAAATCAGTGTAGACTGCAGTTTTAAAAGTCGTGACAGATATTTGGGTTTCAGAATTTATATGCTTCAGACAATTCATGCTAATGCAAAATCTGTTATGCTATCAATTTTCCAAGGCTGTAATGCCCATACTTTGTATGATTTTGCTTCTCCTCAGGCATGAAGTATAGTGGAACGCTTGCAAATAATCTTTTGGGTATACAGCAGGCATAGATAAATTAAAGGATCCCCAGATTAACTTCCTTTTAAGATCACTTTGAACATTACCACTTTTAGTTATTGGCCATGTGGGGTTTTACTTCAGTAGGAAACCTTGGCCTTGGTAGTGGACCAAGGGTGAAATGTCCATTCCTGTTGCAAGGCAGACACTTACTTGAAAATAAGGTAGAGGGCAAGCTGGTGAAGGAATGAAATACTTAGACTAGTTGGGAGGTGAGAGAAGTACTGATGGATTGTGATGGGGCAGCAGTGGAAATTACAGTTCAGTGGGTTCACTGGTGATATCGCCTGTGATGTGATAGCTGGTTTCCTTTGGTTTTTATCCTCATTGTATCATGGGTAGGGGATATTAGTCACTAAACCTGTCAAATATAAAAAAAAATAATAATGGTCATAATTGGTAAGGCTTGGGTTATGTTTGGGGAGTACAAAGAAATGGCTTTGCTTTATCAAAGCCTGACCAGTGAATACAGGGATAGTAACAGTAGAGAAGCTTCTTCCTGTCACAAACACCATAAGTGTTTACATTTGTTCTGAATTCCACTGCAAGAAATACTGCTGAGAAGGGAGTAGATGTTTCACTAGGTATGCGTATCAGTCCCAGTTTCACTGGTCCTTGTTGAGGATGATGCCAAGGTGTTCTCCTCATAAATGTGAGTGCTTCTATTTGTTATGGGTTGGTGCTTGGCACTGTTGGTCAGAAAAGATGATTATTGTATACAACAATGAGGTTTGAAGTCATTACGTGACAGCTGATGACAACTTTTAACTTAGTCTGGATGTAGATGCATCTGTGCAGATCCCTTTTGGAAAAACAGTTAAAGTAAATTTTCTGGGTCAGAAAGTCTATAGTTTGCATCGAGTGTTGGTTGGTCCCATGTAACATTGGTGATTTTCTAGCGAATCACAGGGATGGTGTGAGGATGGAGGCCACTGAATAATGGTATACATTTGCATTCTCAGACTTTAAATCCTTCAAGAAAATACAGGCCAAGGAAAATCTTGCAGTCCCTACTGGGACTTTGTTGCCCTCATTTGGACAGGCTTGTCCAGGATTTATAAGAGGTGTGAGGTATGGGCAGATGTACAGTATATTAGGGAGGTATTTACTTTGACCGTGTGGTAGAGGTGTAATTCTTTTATGCCTCTCAACTGCAGAGTTACGCAGAACTCCCAGGATTTTTGCCTCAGTTCGGTCTGCCCCTTCTTTACTTTGGGCAAATTGCTGGGGGGGGGGTTATTAGTTAGCTCTCAGTTGTCAGATAGTCACAGAATGCCCAGGCTTCAGAAAAGGGGGGGGGAGTAGGGAAAAGAATGGGGGGGGTTTGTACTTGTGACCGTTTATCCTCATTGTACAAGATGTCTTGTGGTGCACAGTATAAGTTTGACTTCTTGCAGTGTTGGGTCACGCAAGACTTTAGTGGTACTCCAACTGACTTTTAAGGTATCACTTGAAATGGATAAAATCTCTCTGGACATTTGTATTTGGGGAAGGAAATATTTTGTAGATGTCATCTGTTATCTTTATGGTACTGCTATGCAATTTTAGACAAAAATATTGGAAACGTGGAAGATAAGGGGGGTAGAATAAGGCTGCCTCAATAACAGTAAATAAGGACTTCATCCGCGTCATTGGCTAAGGATATTAGGGCTCGCAGGTGTGAAGGGGCTGCATGGCTAGACATAATACTTTTAGGAGTGTTGCCAGTTATAAAGAGGTATAAAAGGAAAAGGGCAGAATGCTTTTAATGGCTTGCTAATTTTATTTGTGAAGTCACAGAGCAGTTAACATGGGATTAGTTTAGTTATAGAATAGGATTTTATTGAAATAAGGAGTTAGTTTGAACATGAACTGTTGTGGCCCTAACTAAGCAAAGTCTGGATGTGGTACACCTGACAAATATGGGTATGTTATGGAGATATTCTCTCATGCTTCAAGCATCTTGGCTGTCACTGTGGGGGTACGTATTGCATTAGGGACACTTGTGAACAAGCAGGTCAAGGGGGAAGCTACGAGATTCCATTTTCTGGGGGTGGAGCTTGTGGGCAAGCTAAGGATGTAGAACTTTGTTAAAGTATCTTAAGTTTCATTGTGGGGGTGGGTCACACTAGAGTGGTGAGCACATTTTCTGCAGTTGATGGTGTTTAATGTTAGGAAGTTTTGTTATGTGTGTGTAGAGGATCTCCAGTTTTCTTTTCTTTTGCAGATCACAATGAGGTTGCAGATGGGGAAGTGCAGTGGGCATCAGTCGGTGGCCTGAAGGAAGTGAATTTCCAAAGGTGGCATTTTCTGGGAGATAAAGATGTCCCTCAAGTAGGGTCTGCTGCTGTCACATACCAGGTTAAGGCATGAGTGAGTTTCATTTGTAACATTTGATTTATGTTTTGGGCTGGTACAAGTGTTTCTGGACATGCATGACATGAGGTTAGGTAAGATATGTGGGGAACTGTGTGCAGTGTTTATGCTGAAATTAGAAAGCTTATGCGAGGCATCATTTTGGGATTCCTTGCAGATGTAGGTTATGCTTGACAAACTTACCTGATGCAGAGGTAACTAAGGGAAGGAAATGTTTGACTGGGAAGGCTAGGACAAACAGCGGAGTAGGGACATTCAGCTGTTAAGTTCTGAAGGCCGTATGTCACCCAGTTATTTGAATAGTTGTTATGAGGTTTACTGAAGCGGCTCAGTGCTTAGCATTCTGGGTCCATTGGAGTATGTTGGTGGGATGGCCTTTGTCAAAGGGATAGGGTGTTTGATTGCGATTTCCATTTCTTGACAAATGAGGTATGTGATCAGTTGAGGGATATAATTTAAGGGGGGTCGGGGTTATGTTTTTTTTGGAAAGATTAGGGTTTATTTTCATTTGTTTAATATGACAGTGGCACGGGTGGTGATGTTCGAGCTGCTAAAATGCCATGATGGTTTTAAATGTTTTACTGCTTATAATTGGTTAGTGAGTGTGATGGTAGGATTGCTTTTAGTGACAGTGGGATTACTGTTTGGTTGTCGAGTGGCTGGTAATGCACTTGGAATTATTGTGGGGCTTTCATTGGTCATGAGGTAAGAATTATTTAGCTCTTGCACAGTGGTTATGCTAGGTTATGAGGTTATGGTTTGCTACCTCAGCATAGGAGAGGGATCAGTGTTTAGATTCAGCTGTTTAGGCATTTGGCTATTTTGTTAGTTATGCAATAGGGTTTTAGGAGGTGATGACAATGTTCCAGTTTGGTTAGTGGGGATGGGGTACACCGAATGATATTTGGCCAGATGGGCTAATGGTGGTTAGGTAAGCTTGCCCCTCTTCTGTTCCTCCTCTGGCAGACATTTAATGAAAGAATTTCGAGGTGGTGAAAGATTGATGGTGGAGATGTTTTGGACTTGATGGTTTGGATTTGTGAAGAGATGCTAAAGGTGAGCAGTGGAACGCTGCCTTGTAAGTGTGAGGATACATGAAAAAATGGGGGAAGCTGCTTATTCCAAGGGAGAGTGGTTATGCTGCCCTTATGTTTAAGTTGCTGGAGGTTTGTCGAAGAGGGGGAAGCAGCCTGGTATGGCTGGTGGGCAGATAAGAGGGGCAGGCTTGCCCTCTTCTGTTCCCCCTCTGGTGTTGGATGGTCAATTCAATAAGTTGGGAAAGGAATGTGAGAGGTTGCGCTGCTTGATAAGTAAATAAGCAAGTGGAGGAAGCTGCTTATTTGGTTGGAGGTATATAATTCAATAAATGGTTACTGAAGTGAGTGGTACACTGCTTCATAAGTAAGTGAGTATAGGCATGGATGCTGCTTACTGATCAGGATGAGTGGGGTTATGCTGTCCTGTCCTGTGGTAATATTAATGGATGTTATTTTCACTTGTATCATGTTTTGGTTGAAAGTAATAAATATTGGTTAACAATTATGTTTATGGAAATTTCAATAAAGGTCGTCAAATATCATTCGGTGTGATGTGTTTCTTGAAGGGGACCAGGACAAATGCATTACAACCAGCACTAACAGTGATATTTATTTGACTTTGTTTACCAGGAAAGTCTGACTGGGTAATACCCATTTTTAGTGGAGGCCCTGGGAGAAAAGCTCCATTTGCTTGCATTACATTATACTATGTTCCAGTCAAACACAGAGTAGTTACATTTCTATTTACGTTTGTACAGAAACAGTAGTTACATTTCTACACATACAGTCTAAGATTTTACAGAGGTGGAAGTTACTAAACAGAAAGCACACATGCAACTTAGTGGATTGTACAGGCCTCAGTTATGTATAAAAATTGTCATTTCAGTGAGAGGCTGAGAGTGTTGTACGGTGAACACAGTCTTAACCTTGTAATGAGCTTGTACAGGACCAGGATTGGTTACAACGTTGTTTAAGCAGTGGTTTAAAACTACTGAGTTTGCCAGACAGTTTTATTTGTGTTCGGATACTATTCCAGAGTTTAGCAATGTATTGGGAGTACAGCGAGTCTCCTGCAACATTATTTGACTTATGTGTAAGGCATAAGAATTTATTACAAGAACGGAGGTCCCTTGCTGGACAGTAGGGCAGTAATAAGTTTTGTAGTGCAAGGCATTTTTCTAGATGATGAATGTGTTTGTGTGCTGTAGCTAGCTGTGAATATGTTGGGTAGTTATGTAGTTCAGCCAGTTTAATTTCTTTAAGCTGTGACAATGGTGGGTCCTATGAGGGAGATTGGTGGCAAATTTAGCTATTTTGTTGTAGCAGGAGACAAGCTTCTTTCACTGAGTATTGTTTAAGATTGTTAGGATAGGAGCGGCATATAAGAGAGTTAGCAATTCGAAGGTGATGGCTAGAGTTTGTCTTGTAGTATCTGTAAGGAATCCATTGATTCTGTAAAGGGAGCCTAGTTTCTGGTGTGTAGATTTAATGGTTTGTACTATATGATGGTCATATTTGAGGGTGTCATCTATTACAGTGCCTAGAAGTTTACTGTGAGTTACAGTTTCAGTGACAGCATTATTTGCTGACTTTATGGTAAAAGATTGCTTTTCATTTTGGTGACTTTTTTGAGGTGAAAGCATTGACTTAATTTTCTTGGGGATGAGTAGGAGGTTTGATTCTTTGATATGGTGTGCATGAACTGTAATACAGCTAACACTGACTATTACATTCAGCCACAACAGTATTACAGCGTGAACTGTATAACAGACAGCACCAACATGTATTACAGCCAGCAGCAATTATGTTACTGTAAACATGACTTGTATTACAACCAACACCAACTGTATTACAACCAGCATGCACTGTATTACAGACAGCACCATGTAAATCTTGTTTGGGAGTAATTTCTTCCTATATTTTTGTCAATGATAATGACTTTTGTACAAAGTCTGTTCTTCACAGATCAGCATTTAAATGTTGAATTCAAATACAGCTGAAGATGATATTTCATTTTGTAAAAGAATAGAGAATTAGGGACCTTTGAGGTGTGAATAATGAACCCATCCAGATAACTAGTGCTTGAATTAGAGAGTATAACATGATCAAATGGGTTTAAATAGTTTTTTCTACAATTAACATTATGCTTACACAACTAGGAAGTTATATTTTATATTAAGACTGCTGCAGGGTATGATTGAAATTACAGACAATTGGATTATGTAGTGATAATGCAGCATCTTTAAAAACACCATTTATTATGAGGAGGCTTCATTTAATCTGCATTTATGATTAAACAAATTGACTATTTACTGCACCTGCAGAAGAAAAACAACAAACCGGTTATTAGTAAGGATAAGATAACTGTTTATAGGCTTAGCAGACGTATATAAAAAAACTCCTTATTCTGACCTTCGTATTTCGAGATCCAGATCTAAACAAAGCGAAGCACATTTATTTTTTTTATTTTGCTGTTGTAAGCATAACTAAAAAACCTAAAAAAAAAAGGTAAGGCATTCAGAATAATAATATTAATTATTCTAGTTCAAAGTTTTTTTTCTAACATGCATTTGCTGTTACTGATTTGTCAAAAAATGACCATTCCTAACAGAAAGAAGGCAAATATAGTCATATTATGCTTTAATATGGACTAAATAAAATCATCTTATAGGTATATGCATCCTTGATGTTATTTGGGAGTCAGTGCATACTGCAGTTGGCTTTATCCTTCTATAAATAGTCACCTTTCTATTCATAAATTATTAAAAGGAATGTATTGCAGGGAATAATATAAAATGCATTGGTTCCTCACATATCCAGCTTTGCTGGTAGTAGAGGAATCTGTTTAATTGTGTAACCGGGACAAATCAGCATGCTGTCTCTTAGCTCAAACTGTTGTACTCTAGGACAATGTGAGTCCATTATGGATACACCTAGGTTTGATTCATGGTATGGAGTGTTTTTAGGGAGCATACTTGGCAGTCTAGTGGTTAGGATTTGATGATATCAATGCCATGGCTTGGGTTTGTTTCCCACTCAAGGAATTTAAATGAATTCTATGGCCATGTAGTTCAAGCGTTACAGCACTCTTCTAGTAAATCATAGGTCAGTTCAAATCTCATCAGTGCATCTACTTATTCTTTAAAAATTCTAAATTTGCTTATGGGGTGGATTTCGCATAATAGTGCAGAGTTGATTCTGACCTCAGGTTATTGGCTAGGTTTAAAATGTTCCTTTAGGGCAGTTAGCCTAGTATTCATATATGAACCTATGTAAAATAATACATAACTCTTACACTTCTTTAATTTGATACTTTTTGAAAAAAAAAAATACTAAAAGATGTGAAAGCAATGGCTCCTTTATGGTTGTATGTGGCAAAACTCCTCGAGCATCAGTGAACTGAAGAAAAAAAAAACAGCCAAAGAACATATTATTGATCTCTGCTTTCCATTGGAAATCATTGCTATTGTGATTTCTTAGAGTGGGCAGGTAATGATTCAATTTTCAAACTAGAACTAAAGGCAAATCCACTGTAATGTGCCAATCCATGACAACTTAAACCACATACATGCCAACCCTGCCACTAAAACAGATTTATTAATCCACTGTAATGTACTAATCCACGACATCTTAAACCACATACATGCCAACACTGCCACTAAAAAGGATTTATTAATCCACTGCAATGTGCCTATCCATGACAACCTAAACCATATACATGTCAACCCTGCTACTAAAAAGGATTTATTAATCCACTGTAGTGTGCCAATCCATGACAAATTAAACCACAAACATGCAAACACTTCCACTAAAAATGATTTATTAATCCACTGTAATGTACCAATCCATGACATCTTAAACCACATACATGTCAGCCCTGCCACTAAAAAGGATTTATTAATCCACTGTAATGTGCCAATCCATGACAACTTAAACCACATACATGCTAACACTGCCACTAAAAAGGATTTATTAATCCACTGTAATGTACCAATTCACGACATAGTAAACCACGTACATTTTGACCCTGCCACTAAAAAGGATTTATTAATTTTAAGTACTTTCAATCAGAAAAACTACTTGATGTTCTCAGAGCTAAACACATATGCTGTTTGGCATTGTGGAAACCATTGTTTCATAGTAGAACTAAATGCAATATTTGTGATGCTCACTAAAATATTACTGTGGAATAATATAATCCAGTCAGTGTTCCACGTGATGTATTAGTTATCTTTTATAATCACTAAAATCTGTACTGAAACAGCTTAACAACACTGACAAACAGCAACAACAAATATTACACAACTAAAAGTAATAGGTAACAGGCAATGTAGTCAAGTCAATAAAAGAAATAAGCATTGTACAAGAATGAAATGAATATAAGATTAGTTAATTTAGGGACAACTGTAACAAATTCACTGTATGAACAAAGTATCATTGTACACATACACACATCCCATTTCAAGGGTGACCCAGGAACAATGTCTCATGAAACAGTAAGCAAATGGAGGCTGAAGGAATCAAACTCTGTCTCAGAGGAATTGATTTTACAGCCGTAATCATCTGTGCCATATACCAGTCTCATATTAAAAAAATAAATAAAAATCATCCCTCATGTTTCTGTTTGCAGGGATCAGTCTCCATAATCTGCACACACATACAATTATCTCTCTAACCGTAAGACCAGAGGATAGCAATATAGTTGTATTCCTTAGATCATTTTTTGTTTTCAGTTTCTTATATGGTGCAAGGCTGTCTAAAGTAAGAATTTCTTTCAGAGGACTGTTCTATGTGGCAGGAATGAATCTTACACTCTGTATGGCTCCTTCCTGGCATTCTATAAAGACAATGTTTGCAGGTTGCCATAAAAGAGGGTAAGAAAATAAAATAGTTTATTTTTTAGAAATAGCTGCAGCATATAGATATGTATATCTGAATTATTTTGAACAGCTAAGTTGTATATAAAATTATAGGGAACAAGACAACGAGAAAGCAATCATCGAGTAAACATCCATGGTCAGAAACACTGACAAATAACTGCATTATTAACTGCATTAAAACTATACAGTACCTCAGTTTCAAACATACATCTCATTTTTATCCCCTTTTTTATAATGGATGAATGTGAAAACGTATTCACTCAAAACCACCCAGCAATAATACAAGTGTACCCGTTATTTACTGCATGAAAGCCAACACTACTGCTCTCTTCACATTCTGATCAGATGTGTGCCTCTCAGGGGGATCATATTAGTATACAATGAAGCTTTCTTTTTTCTAAGGAAAGGAGGTAAATAAATTAGGATTGGTGGGACACTAAGACAAATACATCTGTGCTCTTGAAGCCAGATGGGTTTATCAAACCTACTGGATGTATGAATTTCATCTGTGGGTGAATTCGAATGAGTAGCTGTTTGCTAGACTTTTGTGCTAGGGAGAGGAAGTAGTTGAAAAGGGAAAACTAAGAGAGGATAGGATAATATCTTTCAGTTGTTCATGTTACAATTAACGAACATAAATGTGGGTCAGACAGATGTGTGTGACTGCATTTCAAACAGTACTTGCATTCCCCTAGTACATAAAGATGTCTCCAGGAGTTGTGTATGTACAAAATATATCCCACCCTCCTCACACCGCACTTACCTGCACTCAACATATACTACATGCCAGGTATTGATCGAAAACTGATAGAAAAGAATACCTTGTTAGCTGGAATGGACAGATTCACTTGAGGATGAAAAACGTTTGGGTAATAACACAACAATGAGAATATAGGAAACAAATGGGTCTGCACAAGGTCAGCTCTGCCAACAATTTGGGAGGGAAGATCTAAAAAAGGATATATAGCTTGAATAACAGAGATGCCACTTTATTGAAATGATCTTGTCCTTCATGATTTATGTGAAGTATTACACAAGGTTCCTCCAAGAATTATGTTAAAATTATTAGCAGAATTCAGTTAATTATATATAGCAAAAGCTTTAGTGCACTAAAAGTAAGTTTCAGCCTTTACCAAAGCACGACAGTAAAAACAAATGAAACATCTGTAAAGCAATAATGGTTTAAAAACTAAACTTAATTGATAACAATGCATAAGTATAACACTAGTATAATTAGTATTATAATGAACATGTGCAGTGATATGCAGAGTCCCAGTGTTTCACAAAAGGGACATGATAAAAGGTATCAACAATCATTTAAATGTCTCTCAAAACAATATAAACTTTTACATAAATAAAGGATACCTGTTAAAGTCAAATACAGACAGTGGAAAATTTTATGGAAAATAATTTTGCAGATTGCAAGTAACAAAGTTATAGATATGCAGAGATTATAGGGTTACTTACATTAGTATATCAGCTATCAGAAACTTAGTGAGAATAAACATGCATTCACACAAATCCTTTTAGATAATTTTCAGCAATCCAACATTACATTAATTGTTACATTCCATTAAACCTCATTCCTCCTCCAAAACATTATTTTCTATGTAATGTACTTCTACCCTTTTCTAAAGATCCCACTTCTGGTTCTTTTATCTCTCTTGCAATATTCACTCCTTCAAATACAGCTGGTTTAGAATCTGAGTTTAATTTTTTAATAATTATTTTTTTGACAGCCACTGGAATTAAACTTAACAAGGTCTTCTTATGTCTAGGTAATTCAGATCATGTACCCCAAATCAAATAGATTTTTTCCTTAGTTAAATCTATTAGCTCAACCATTATATCTCTTTAGGGAGTTTTTTTTTTTTAAGTCTAACAACTCATTACACTCCCAAATCATACATCTACAGTTACCTGTTTCTTTCCCATCACACCACTAACATTTGCCACCTACTCGAGGAAAAAATATTTGGAGTTTCCTTGGGGTATAACATATCTATGTAAACACTTCTAAATAAAAATTCTATATCTTCTAGGCTTTTGCTGCAAATTTGGGAGCCATGCATATATGCTCCCATTGTTTCCTTGTAAATTGCTTATCCAGTTTCTCTTCCCAATCTTTTCTAACCTAACCAGATTGACTCCTATAGTTATCGTGTTATATGCCCTACTAATTATCCTGTTTTAACAGCAGCTTCTGCTCTATATTCTACTAAAAGCTAAACCAGAGCATGCCTTTCACTTAGGATGTATCTATCTCATTCTCTTTGTCCAAATGTTTTCTTAGCCTCTTCCCTTTCTATTACCTTTCATTCTCTAGATATTTGCTCCCAATACCTTTGTTCCTTTGCCAGCTTTCTGCAGTAAATTTCTAGTCCCCTCTTGCTGATTTGCTGTGCCCCTAATTGCAATCATCCCTACTGGCAGAATCTTCTTTCTCCATTGTCATGCTGATGTGATTCTTAGAATACTTTCTGCACTTTATGAATTTTATCCCCTGCTTCATCATCATCTGTTTTCACTCTGAATTATAGCTTTCTACTTGTGTAATGTGTATGAGCTTAATGTGTAGTTCTAAAATATCCCTTCCAATCTGGTAATGCTAAACCACCTTGTTCTTTTGGAAGGATCAGCTTATTCCACTTTATCCTTGCCTACTTCCTCTCCCAGATAAAATAGTTCAACTCTTTGTTAATTACTGTCCATAAGTTCTCTGGTTGATAAAAATATGCCTGAGCTATATAAAAAACTAAAGGGATTAAAAACATTTTCAGTGCTTGCATTTTGCGATCCATATTCTTAAACAAAAGTGTCTAGTTTCTCAGTTTTTGCATTATCTTTTGTTTAGTCTCTTCTCACATATCCTTTGCTGCCATAACAGAAACCTTTTTAATACATTCTCCTTAGCTGCCTTACCTGCTAGTGACTTGCAAGCTGACAGGAGAAATTCCTGTAAAAAATTCAGTCTACTAGATGTTACTAATTTTAAAATATCATTGCTCAATAAAAAGTGCCTGTGCCTTCTAATTATAGAGGATGTATCTTATTGATTAATTTGTAAGTTCCAAAAAGCAAAATGGTATTTTTTGAGGATTTGTGGTCGTTTTGGTTTAAATGCAATTACTCCAGATTACAGTAGCATCGATTTAAAGAGTAGTGTCTAAGACCCTGATGTACTGTTGGACCTTGGTAAAGATAATATCCTCATACATAATGCAGATAATGTGCAGGAGATCCTAGAGAAAGCTATTAAAGTAAAGTGAGAAAAGTAATGGTTTGAGCACTGAACCCCATAGAATTGCATGTGGCAAATTATATCATGGCTGCTTTGAATTTTTGTAGCCACTTTCCATGTTGTTGTCATGTTTTCAAAAATTAGTAAGTAGATCATTTGATTAAGGATATTGTACACTTATTGGAACAAAGGAAGCTTTGATTCAAAATAAGGGGCTAGTTACTCTTCAGCAGAAAAAAAAATGTTTGAGCTCTTAACCAATATAATTTGATATTATTCATGTTACCGCACTCTGGGCTTAACTTTCTCAAAATCTTCATTTACAGACCTTTTCAATTGTTTATTCATTTAGTTATTAATTTGTCAATTTATTTTGCTGATTGTTATTTCAGCAGCTGCTGTTTAAGGGGAAATTTAATTTTAAAGTCCGCAAAAAGTTTAATGTGGCTGCTTTTGTTGCATCCCATTGCATGCACTCAAATTAATATCATAACCTTTGGTATGGAAGCAGTCAAAACACTTAAGAACAAAAGGTTAATATACTGGTATCAACTGATGGACTCCAGAAAAGTACTGACAATAGATCAAATGAAAAGGAAATTTGATTTAGATCATAATTTATGACTACTGATACAGGACTTAAGACAATTTATACTAAACAAACAAGAGACAATGCAACCCACTGCTAGGTAGGAAGTACATAAATCCATAGAACACCTAATATTAACAATAAACCATCTTATTACTGGAAAATAACACCTATCATCTATTTATAAAATAAACAAGAAAATAAAAGTCTACCGTAAATGCAACTTATGGGATTACTATAAAACTATTAATGGTCATATACCAAATGATAGAGGCAAAACACTTATCCTTCTCTCTATAAAATAAACATCTCTCTCAGTACATGGGAAACTTTTTACATAGCAGTTTATGCATAGATCTTATTTAACAACACACAAAATGGAGCTAATGTACAATAAAACATTGGATGTTGGAGATGCAATTTAAAAATGAAAGCAGACCGGCTACATATGTTCTATGAATGCCAATTGATTAAACCATATTGGGATAAAATTAATCATTTTGTTACAAGTGGTATTCAATGATAAATTTCAGTTATCTAAATCTTTGATTTTGTTTATTGGCCCTGCACCTGACTGCGTTCCAAGAACACAATATACAATTTTATGGACCCTTTAAGCTCCTGCAAGAAAGACCATAACAATGACATGGAAGTCTGACCCTGGATTCAGCAAGCAGCTGTACAGGAATAAGCTATTCCTGCATGGCAGGGGCCATTCCTCTTCAGCACAGCAGCGCACCATGCATATGTATGAAGACGTGCTGCCGTGCTGTAAAACGGACATGGTTCTGTGTACGAGTGCAGGGGGTGTGTCTGAGAGCAGAGCTTTCACAATATACATGCCCCCAGCACTCCAGACTTGCCTTTTGGCAATTTAAAATGAGCGAGAATGCTCGTAACACCCCCAACCCATCAGGATAACAAATCTGGTCAAAGCCATAAGGGACAATCATCCCTACCAAGACAAAAGTTGTTAGAATAACACATTTAGCATAAGCACATAGCACACACCTACCAACCTTTGAGAGTAAGGAATGTGGACAAATCCAAAAGGGACAATTGTCCCATAAAGCAGAAAGTTGATAGAATAACAGGTTCAGCATTAGCATGGATATTCTGAAGGGTACAAATAAAAAAAAACCTTTAGGTTTGCTATTCATTAGCAGAAACTAGGCCTGTAGACATGGCATTCAGAATTTGGAACACTGCAAAATAACACTCGTAGCACATAGTTGTCAAGCATCTGCAATAAGGCTGAGGATGGGGAGGGGTGTCATTCTGAAACAGAACAGTGAACTGAAGCATACATCCAAAGCTCACTAAGAATGGCTATATCTGAACACAGTAACGGTCATGAATTGTGTCAGACATAACCCTGATTCCACAGCAATAGTGAAGCCACTGTGTGACCTCCAGGGGCTGTGCACATGAGCTGACCTTGCAATCTGGCAGAGTTGGGGGACATTTGTAGGGGGGAGTGATCAAATAATGGCAAGTGAAGATGGGCAATGCTAGTATACCCCTTCCAGGAATAGTGACTGCTGTAGTTCACGTAACAGGTGCTGCAACAAACCATTGTGTTAAGGGTGTGCATACTTATGCAACCCACATATCGTATGCATCTCATTCAGCATATGCATGACTAACACATTTGTTTGATACTGCATTGGATGGCACAGGTCATATGCCACATATCAGGTGTGTGTAATGTTAACATATGCAGTACTGTGGCCCCATTGCATACCATGGAAGGGGCTGGCATGTCAACAAGGGTGTGTACACTCCTCATATCCACATTGAGCTTTGAAGGTTGTCAGTTTAATCAGATTTTATTGCTCATACATACACTGTTGATGATGAGATCTGCAAATCAGAGGTCAGGCATTAAGTATTGACATCAGTCCTCATATCATCCCAGGTATGTGTCAGACATACACAGAGGGACTGTGAGCAACAGAGCAAACATAACTGCCACACATATACACATTCAGTAATGGTGTGTACACTCATGAGGTATGGTGCACAGTATATGCCAGAGTGCTATACTGGTGCACAGCAATACTGTGTACATGGGTGCAGTGTATTCCAGGGGAAGGGGCATCACCTGCTAATACGACTCATGCATCACAGAAATGTATAATGTTGGTAACAAGGATTGAGTATGGCTGCAGTGCATGCTGTTGAGTGCCATATGTCATGCATGTTGACTGTTGGGTAATGAGAGGTCTGTGTGATATTTTTGTGCCACCTCACCTGTAAGTGTGTGTGTGTGTGTGTGTGTGTGTGTGTGTGTGTGTGTGTGTGTGTGTGTGTGTGTGTGTGTGTGTGTGTGTGTAGAGGTAAACCATAATGTACAGGTCATACATTACATTTTTTGTTTGCCTCTCACAAGTGGCAAGGTGAGTCAGGGTCCCTCCTGCAGGCAAACTGATGACATTGATGATATGTATGGTAAGGCACAGGCAGTGTTGTCAGGGGCTGAAGCTGTGCCATCAGTTGACATCTCACTTTTATCCACCCCATCCCTGCACACAGTCTCAATGCTCATACATACCCCATCACCAGTGGCAATAAATGAGGAACAGTTGGCGGGTGGTGACATGGAACAGGATAGCGTGGGGACTATGGCAAGTGTGTCTGTACACAGCAGCCATAGCCAGATGACTGGTGGGGTACCACACAGGCAGATGTACAGGGGTGCTTATAGGAGAGCTGCTGGCCATCATGCCACTGGCAGTAGTGCCACAGCAGGTGTCATCAGAAGCATGTCTTGGGCCATCATGCAGGCACAGGCACATATGGAATGTTACACCAGACAGAGTCTGAGGCTCCAGAGGCTACTCATTCTGCTGTACTTGACAACATCCGTGATCTTGCCAGTGCTCACCATTATTTTGCAGAGGTCCTGGATAGATGGTTGGGTGAGATGGTGGGAATGCTTGATCCTGTGGTGTCTGTAGTACAGCATGTGGTGGGAGTAGGGTGGCGGCCATGTGGACATAGGTCAGCAACACCAACAGGTGGAGGTGTACGTGGACGTGCAACAACTCACGGCCGCTCCCGTAGTGGCAGTACCAGCAACAGCACTGCAGAGGGGTGTTGTCCACACCACAATGTAGCAGGCCATGTGCATGTGGCCTTGGTCAGTCCCAGCAGAGATGCGGATCCAGTGGACAATTGTCATCATCAAAGGAAAGTAACATATCTTTGCTTCTGCCTGGTAATGCCCGTCGAACCCCTGCCAGGCACAGTTCCCATGTCCATGGCCAGAGACAGTGAACTGTACATCCTGCCATGTACAGTCTGCAGCTGTCCAACAAACCCCTGTATAGGGCAGCCACATGGCAGACATATGCATTTATACACACACACTTCACCAACACAGCTAGGGCACCTCCATATCTACTCACACCACATCTGCACAGCCCATTTAATAAAGAGCCCCCTAACCCACACACATGATGCCAACCAAACGGCTCAGCCTAGACTTCTGGCAAACCTTTCAAAACACACTGTGCATATGATGATACCTGTGCCACATCCCTGTCATCCATACCATCGATGGAGGGACATGCTGATATGGTTCTGATGTACATGGTGAATGCCTTAAGGTTTAGCAATGTAATGCTGTTGAATATGTTTCTAGCTGGAATGATTAATGCTTACACGTATGGGTGTGTAGCTGTCCAGCCATGATGCATTATAGCTGTTATTAACACTGACTGATTGTGGTCTCCAAAATGTATTCTGTTTGTGTTCTAGGTGTCTATGTGTTAGCAGGATGTTGGTCTTCTGTCCTGTTCTACAAGGGGTGTAGCACTGTGGTGATACATTGTGTCATATCCTGGGTACAGCTGAACACAGGTAACAGGTCTGTATAACAGTTACTACATGTGCCACATGGTTGATTGGTCAGAGGGGTGTGTACAGATGTGTGAATTGTGGCTGATGTCAGCAGGTCTTCTACAGTGGACAATTATAAGTGTACTGTGTGGCACACACCAAATGTCCATGATAACACACACACACACATACAGACACATACACACACACACACACACACACACACACACACACACACACACACACACACACACACACACACTCACACACACACACACACACACACACACACACACACACACACACACACACACACACACACACACACACACACACACACACACACACACACACACACAGAGGCTTTGGTGTTGATGCAATACACAGAGAATACTGTTCACATGGATGTACTTCATTTTGCAATTAACTCATTTTGGCCTATGTAATTCCACCCAGACCAAATTGACAAAACATCACATCAAGAAATAATCAGTTCACCAGTTTAATGTCATTGACAATGGTAGTGGCAGGGTATATGTCATCTTCCCCAATGTAGTGCAATCCTGGAGTTGGTAAACATAGGTGTGCTGGTGTGGGTGGCACAGCCTCGCACCTTGGAGGGTGTGGGGTGGTGTAGAACCACACATAATGTGATTAACAACTTCTTAACCTGTTACCATAAACTGTACATTATAACAGCACACTAAGTGGGGGGATACCCACAACAATAACCCCATTGTGGGTGGCTGTGGCCACAACAAATACACCCATGTATATATATATATATATATATATATATATATATATATATATATATATATATATATATACCAACTCCTGTATCACTGTACAGCTGTACAGTGGAGAAGAGGGCATGTACACATCCACTGCTTGTTTTGCTTGAATGTATTTCCACAAGATGATTGCTTTGAAATGTTACCTTTAGCCGGTTAGTTCTTGGACAAATGATCTCCTAGGACATATATTCTCTGCAAATGAAGTAGATCCCTTCACACACACACACACACACACACACACACACACACACACACACACACACACACACACACACACACACACACACACACACTTACTTGTCAACACTGAGAGTAGAACTCCTACCTAGGTACTTATTGCTACTAATGTGTTTGGCTTTCATTGCACACACCACAGAGCTTTTAGGGTGAGGTGTGTCCCGAGTTTCCTGTTAAGTGAAGAACATCACCAGGCCTTGTACAGTATGGTAATGGGGATGTACTGGGTGTTAATGAACAATACATAGTATGACATACTCTCATATACACATTGACAAACACATACAGTCATAGATACATCTGACAGACCTGGGTTTAGCAGTGGTAACTACCTTGTCAGTGAGTCCATTCTGTTACAGAGAATTTGCACACAGCACATGCATCATTGGGCTGTTTAGTGTAATTAGTTACCTGTATGGTTGATGGTGACAGTGGTCCTCATACAGTGGACCTTGAGACATGCACTGGGGGTACCATGGTGTCAAGACAGTATACCCAGCACCCGCACCCCACATTGGATATTGTACTCACTGAAACCCATGATAATGTTCTGACATACCCACAATCACACATTGACCAAGACTGCAATGCAACCCCTTGTATATCGAATAAGTGCTGCTACAGTGATATGCATTTATTGCTCATGCCACAGGGATAGTAGGGTGAGGGTTTGTCATGGCTCTCCTAATGTCAGCAACAACACTATCCCTTATAATGTATGGCAAGGTTTATTGTATTTGGAGAATGTGGCATCAGAATGCTGTCTCCTACAAATATGCACACTCAAACACATATATACACACTTGTCAGGACTCAGAGGGTAACCCACACCTATCTACCCATTTGTAGAACAGTGTAATGCTGGTACTGCATGCTCCAGGTAACCCATAGGGTGAAGAGTGTAGCAAGGTACATTTAATGTCAATTACAGCAGCAGTCATTTCTAAGTATGGCAATGGGGGGTGTAGTGGGTGAGAAGGCCCTCAGGGTATTGTCAACTACAAGTTTACAAAACACACAGACACTGTTATTCTCAGTAATGCACACTGACACATTTGTCAGTACTAGAGTCCATAGGTGCAGGTGTTCCTAGGTGTGTACCAGGCAAATGTCCATGGAGAGATGAGAAGAGTAGGGCATGTGGGTACACTGGTATCATGCCACCTGACATTTGTCAGCAGGCCATCTATCAACCGATGCCACTTGAGCGATCCCCAGGGTGACACTTAAATGCAACATCCAATCATCTGTGTTTCTTTTGCAGAGGACCACTGATGTGCTCCAATTGACATGTATGCAACATATATTGCATAACATGGCCAGTGTCTGGGTTAGAGACCTGTATCCAAGCATGTTCTGTTGACTGTGGTAGTATGGTTGAGGTATCCATGGCATGTAGTGCATACAGGGTGGGGTTTCCTAGCTTTGGTATTCATAACACAGCTGGGCAGACATGTCAGTGTTAGTCAACCATAGATTGCCTGTAAGCAGCCAAGATGGATACCTGACATCTGCACATCTGTACAGATGACAGACAGAAATCAGCTAGCCAACAGGTTATGCATTAGGATTAATGTTTTGACAGATAAACGTTTGACACTGATAGGTATGCCATTATTATATGACAGCAACCCTCAAATTCATGTCCTAAACACATAGTAGTCTACAGTTAATATCCACATATCAGATTAATATCCATTAGGATATATTTAATAACATACAGCTCACACACCAAAAACATGATAGTCAGTACTCAGAGTCCAGCTTTGCATGCAGGGGTGTATGGTTCCAGTACTACAATCTGAAATCTGTTTATACTTGGAAAAGCACTGTTAAAAGTAGTAATGTAATGATACAATACATGCAAGTGTGACTGCATATAACCTGGGATACTACCCACATATGAAACACATACAAAGAGAAAAGATTGTTGTACTAGCCATGTATAGTCAGGTGTCCCATACAGTATACTCACACCCCCTGCTACTGTAGTGACAGCACATAGAAGCATGTTATGTACGTGGGATTAAATACACTTATTAAAGATGTCATTACCCTGCTATTTTATCAGACTGTGATGTGATCACTTGTAACCAGGGCTGAGTGATGCTTAGCAGGTGTAAGCATTGTAAATGCTAAGCAGATTTGCACAGTGGTAAATAAAGCCTACACTGTGTAAGTGCGTATTCATTTAACCATATATTAGCACCACTTACCATCATGCAAACCTGCACAAACCCACTTAAAGCTGCTCAAAACCGCCTTAACCATTCTGAATCCAACAGTCCATGTTCTGCCTAGCAATAAAATAAACAGCTCTTGTTGTAGGTCTTGAACCCAGTACACAATAGTTACAGCAGTTAACCACTAAGCCATCAGAGCTACAAAAGTTTTTTTTTTTCAAATATATAATTCAGTACACATACTGAATAGTAGTGAACAACTGCTTTGACTACTACAATTGTTTAGTACTTGTAAGTGAAAATAGTGTTGAATCAGTCATGTTTTTATATCTAAATATACACATATCAGATAAATATTGTGGGATACATCTGGGAAGGTATATATGCAACACTCATGTTTACACACAACAAGACTATGGATATATATATATATATATATATATATATATATATATATATATATATATATGTGTGTGTGTGTGTGTGTGTCTGTGTGTGTGTGTGTCTGTGTGTAGATATATGTATACATATACATACACACATATATATTTATACATATATATTTTATATATATATATATATATATATATATATATATATATATATATATATATATATATATATATATATATATATATATATATATATATATATGTGTGTGTGTGTGTGTGTGTATGCATATATACCATATGCTAATAACATGTAGTGGAGTCATACCTCAGCACCATAAGTCACAACCTTTTAGTGCAAGAGAATGCAATTTAAGTATTGCAGGTATAAATGTAGAATTTTGCTACAATAACGGGTTGTGTCAACAGACATGCTGTGTAGGAAGTCACTTCTGATACTGACATCTTTGTCATTGGTTACTGAAGGATCTCATAAAATCATCATAGTGAAGTGCCACACAAATCACAGTAATGATCCTGTGGAATACAGCAGAAATATGACAATAAGCGTGAACAGTCTGACACAATCTGGTCAGTCCAGAGGTATACACAGAACTCCTTAGTGCAAGATGTGTCGACCAAGCCTGACAAAGGGGATGTTTACAGCCATGAAAAATGGGGATATCACACAAATGCTGGAATAGATAAGCTCACACAGTTTATGCATTCACACCCTCCTGTCTGTCCTAACACATATTAACCAGAGGAGCAGAGGTCCCAAGCCCACATACTTCCCACTTGTTAGTGACATACATCTTCACAGCATTCCACTGCTTTTTCAGAAATACACAACACATATCATGGTCAGGCAACAGTACATCTGACAAATATCTGGACATAACATAATGCTAGGTAAATACACTGAGCTGCTAGGCATGCCACAAAGCACTGTGTAAACTACAGGCAGACTGCCTCAACACTGATCCAAGTTTCCTATGGGGAATACACATGTACTTGCAAATAAAGCAGACACTACAGGCATGTAACAGCACAGAGTAACAGACACCAGTGTGAAAGTTCATACCCACAACCCATCTCAATACAGTCACAGTCACGTCATGGTAACCCTAATTAATAGTACAGTATATGAACTGTGTGAACAAAACCATCCTCACATTTGCCACTCACCCACTAACTCTACATATACTGGTCCAATTCACAGTGCAGTCTGATGCCTGACTGTGGTATGGGACATGTCTCAGTCTGGCCCTACATACATATACGCTGATAGGGTAGCAGAAATTGGAGCAGTATGCAATGTCAGATAGAACAGGATCAAGAACACTGACAACTACCACAGTCTGTACATAGGCCAGGTAACATATTCACAATACACTGCTACACAATAGCACTGTCTGTCACCATACGTACGCAGACCTCACTACTGTACAGACTACAACAGAATGTCCAGGTTTTGTCCTCAAATATAAGGCCTACTATGCATAACATGTTTAGCAGTCTGATATACCACTAGCTTATTATCAGTTATGATGTCAGTAAATAATGATATACTGTACATATGGACCTCTTACTGCATGACATATGAACAAAGGGTGGCAGACTTGGGGGACAGAGGCACAAACACAGGGCCAATATTGACATATTGCTGTGATAAACTGAGAAAATTCCTGGTATAACAGGGTTTGTTGTGACATATCTCTTCTAAGGGATATGAAGTTAGTAACTCACATGGATGTCACCATGTACTGACTGCAATCATCAGAGTATGCTACTGCATTTCTGAATATAGGAAATGTGTGAGTAACACACCACATCTAAGACTCCAAATTCTAGCCAGTTTGCAGATAGCCCTACAGGTGAGAGTTTCCTCAACCACATAACACTGTCATGCCAGAATTTAAATCATGTAGAACAGCCATATCCACACAAACCCTGTTAAACCAACATTACTTCAAATGCAGAAAAGCAATACCTACATTCTGTCTCCATGTCTAGAATATCCCCTGTGCACAGGCCATCAGCTGATCATAAGCATTACCTTCAAAAGCCAAGCTGCTGCCTATGAAAATCATATGTACTTTTCCACATCCACCGGGGGTGGGGGGGCAGAGAGAGAGAGAGAGAGAGCCAAGCGTGTTTGTGTTATTAACCCATGGATGGAGAGTGCTGTCTGGGTATTGTAACAGTTGCCAATATTGTTTACTAATCCATGCTGTCATGTAGTTATTGCACATGGCTGTACACATTTATGGCTGAGGATTGTCTACAACAATCTCTACAGTGTTTGAAAACTATTGGTGTTGTAATGTGGACATTGTGACATATAGGTCCTCAATATAATGATGTAGCAAAACCCACACTGCAATGGATCCTGTCATTATGCAATCACCCACACAAGCACATACTTACCAGGACTGAGCTTCAAACCCCTATCTGACTATGTATTGCTATTACCATGTCATGCAGTTATTGCATGCGCCACAGAGCTTACATGTTAGAGAACTGCCCAAAGGTATCTTTGAAGGTGAGTGACATCAGCAGCAGTGCTAAAGGAGGGTTAAGGTGTGGAGTAAGTGTGAATGTCCACCAAATCAGGTGTCAACAAAGACACACACACACACACACACACACACACACACACACACACACACACACACACACACACACACACACATTATCACAGTTGGCAATATCAGGATTAGAATTTCTACCTAACTAGTTTGCTACACTACAGTATTGTGCAGTTATCACAAGTGCCACAGAGCTTATAGACTGAAACATGGCCAAATGGTTATTTCAAGGTGAATGACGTCAGCAGACATGCTAAAGTAGTGCAATGGGAGGTGTAGTGAGTGTGAATGGCTTCAAAATCATTCATCTACACACACACACACACACACACACACACACACACACACACACACACACACACACACACACACACACACACACACACACACACACACACACACATTTGCCAGTACTGAGATGCATAAGTTCATTGCTTCGGTTCTATATCATGAAAGCAACAGGTGAAAATGTCAAATCTCACTTGTTCGACACCAAAATGTCAAACTCCAAGTTTCCCGAATGGCCAAAACACCAATTTCTTTCCAACGGAAAGAAATCAGTTGGCCATTCTGTGACACCTGCCCTTTCCCTGACTGTAGTGTGGTCTCTGAGTTAGAATATTTATTTAGGAGGGTGTGAGAGGCACTGCCTCCCATGTTGGGGTGTGTGGGGGATGAAGACCCCCACTTAAATATGTTTGTTTTAGTGTGGCATTGGTGTCTTGCCGACCTATTTCTTTCCATTGGAAAAAAAATGGTGTTTGGCCATTTGGGAAACTTTCAACATTCTGGTGTCAAACAAGTGAGATTCGACATTTTCACCTGTCAGTCTCATGTTATAGACCCCATTGCTTCACAGGTGTGTAGTAGGTAAATGGGCCTGAAGTGTGTACAAGGCTAGGTAAAGGGAATACCTTGGCATCAGGCCACATATTAATAGCCCTCAGTGTGGCTCAGGGGTGTAGTCCCTGGAGTGGTCCCCAGGGGTGTGTATTGTATTCACCATACACTCATCTGGGTTACTATTGTGTGTGGCCAGTGATGTGCACTTTTTCCCATGTATGTGATCTATATTCCATAACATGGACAGTGCCTGGGTTGCGCACATGTCCCACACGCATGTTCTTTGACTTGTGGAAGTGTGCTTGAGGTCTCTGGGCATGTTGTGTGGATAGATTGCTATCTTCTGATGTAGCATTCCTGACCTCATTTGGTGAGACCTGGCTATGTAACTGAGGTCATGCTTGCACCTACATTGACAGCATGATACAGGTATTCAGTGGAGTTAGTGCCATTTGTCCATACAGGGCACGTGTATAAGGCATGGTGTCCCCTTTGTGGGTTATGTTTGTAGACTCTACAGTTGTTGCAGGTGTCCAGTGGGGAACATAGCAAAAGGGCCACTGTACACATTTACTTCCCTACTGCAGGGATGGAACAGGGTGCCATGTCCTTTTACTTGCTGGATAACGCACACTCAGTCAGGAGATGTAACACATCAAAGTACTTTCTGATGTCAGTGGCACTGTTGTGGTCAACAGTCATGTAGTCCACTGCAATCACACCATGGTTATTATCTGTGAGGCAATATGCAGGGAACTACCAATATAGTGGTTATTGCTTTGCCAAATGTGTTCTCTGAGTAATAAAAGGTTGCCTATATTTTTCACCAATACATAATGTCACATGTAGAGCTATGGATTATCTACACCACCCTCTCTGATATTTGACATCTGTTGTCCTTGTAAGGTAGACATTGTGACATATACTCGGGCCCCCACATAATAATTTAGCAAAACCCACCCCACAATGATCCTGTTATTACACGATCACAGAAACCTCCACACAGTATATTAATGACAGACAAACACATTCCAGTACTGAGATTCAAGCCCCTAGCTAGCTGTGTATTGCTACTACAGTGTACCACATTTATTGCATGTGCCACGGAGCTTATAGGCTGGGTGTTGCCCCAAGGCACGTCTAAGGTGAGGAACATCACCAGCCCTTCTAAATACTGGCATTGGGTGATGTAGTGGGTGAGAGATCCCAAAAATAATTTTAAACTACATACCCATTTACATTTGCCAGGGGTGAGGTTGAAACCTCTACCTAACAGTCTTTATGGACCATTATGTTGCTCATTTGCCACATGCACCACTGACCTTACATGGCTTAGGGTGGGCAACAGGTACTTCTAAGGTGAATGATATCTGCAGGACTGCTAAAGTCAGGCTCTGAGATGTGTACTTGGTGTACATGGGTCCAAAATCTTTGAGGTACAGACATTCATATATATACACACACACAAACACTTGCCATAGATGAGATTTAAACCCATACCTATGTAGTTACTACTACTACATTGTTCTGCATCTATGGCATGTGCCATGGAGCTTACATCTTGGAGAGTTCTCCAGGGTTATCTTTGAAAGTGAGTAACATCAGCAGCAGTGCTAAAGGAGGGGTAAGGGGAGAGTAGTAAGTGTGAATGTCCATAAAATCATGTATCATTAAAGACACATACACTCTCTCACATAAATGTACACAGTTCCACAGTTGCCATTTCGGGGATTAGAACTCCTACCTAAGTCGTATGCTACACTATAGTATTGCACAGTAATCACAAGTGCCACAGAGTGTATAGGTTGGAAAGCTGTCCAAAGGTATCTTTGAAGGTGAGTGACATCAGCAGCAGTGCTAAAGGAAGGGTAAGGGGAGAGTAGTAAGTGTGACTGTCCACAAAAGCAGGTCTTATCAAAGACACACACACTCTCTCACACACAGACACACACAGTTTCACAGTTGCCATGTCTGGAATTATAACTCATACCTAACTAGTATGCTACATTACAGCATTACACAGGTATTGCAAGAGCCACTGAGCTTATGGAGCTGGCATTTGTCCAAAGGGTTATTTCAAGATGACTGACAGCAGACTTGCTAAAGTAGGTGAATGGGAGGTGTAGTGACTGTGAATGGCCTCAAAATTGTTCATCTCCACACACAGATACACACGCTTTCACAGTTGTCATGTTTGGGATTAGAACTCATACCTAACTAGTTTTCTACACTACAGAAATACACAAATATTTCAAGCACCACACAGCTTATAGGGTTGAGATATGGCCGGAGGGTTATTTCAAGGTGACTGACATCAGCAGGTGTGCTAACATTTGCAATGGGAAGTGCAGTATGCGTGAATGGGCCATAAACCATTCCTCTGGAAACACACACAGGCACTCAGTCACACAAAACTTTACATTTGACAGGACTGGGTATACAAATGCTAGAGAATACTGATTTGTACTATCATATTGCACAGTTATCACAAGCACCATAGACACTATAGGGTTGAGGGCTACCAAAAGCAATGTCTACAGTGATTGACATCAACACATCATGTGATAATGACCAACTGGCTGTGTGGTGGGTGGGACAGGCCTCATGATGGAAATCTCTTTGTCACTATCTGTTTCTCTCTCTCTCTTCCCCACATATCTGTGTGTGTATGTTTGACATATTATAGTGTGTTGGCCTTGGAAATGTGTGAGTATTCCTATCCAATGTGTGTGCAAAGCATGAATGATCTTACAATGTAGTGTGTGTGCACAGACATCTGCGATTGGCAGATATGTATATTCCACTGTGTTGTCAGACATGGGCTTTGTTTCTCTAAGTGTAGGGGCATGCCCAGTATGACCTTCTGTATTGAGTGTCTGAATCCATTCCAGGTAGGTTGTACTCCAGTCCAGGATTTGGTGTTCTACACCTACAGCTAGCAACCTGTTTCTGGAGGATATCTGTAGATAGGTTGACAATATGGAGTTACAATGGGTGACAGATAGTGGGATGCTGTAACTATTGTGTCTGTGCAGCTTGTGTTACATGATTGGTGTTAGCAGAGATATTCTGACATATGTACTGTTTTACACTGTGATATATTATGTCATCAACTTCTGACAGATATAATTATTTGCTCACGGTTATTTACTGGGAAATACAATATGCACGAAGCTGAGTCCAGTATTGTGGTCCACAGCCTAGACATTTTTGCAAACTCCTGCCATTCTGAAGGGGTAGCTGCAGACACTTGCTGATGGGTCTGTGTAAATGGTGCAGCACTTTGATACTGTGGTGGCTGAGGATCCCCTGCTTGTACATCTATTGACGTAACAGAAAGGTCATATCCTGCTGTGGCCATACCTCTCAGCTGTACAGATTCACCCAGGTTACCCAGAGGCAAGGTTCATATATCTGGTCAGTTCCCCTTCACATTGTGGTTTGTAGCCACCCATTACTGTGTTTGCAGGCAGGAGTAGTATGGACACACATCAGAGTATCAGACTTCACACACTCCATGATGTCCATGCTTCTAAATCCCACCACTCTGTTATTCTATCCTCTTCCTAAGATTATGCAAATGATATCTGACAACTATCCCTATAGTTGTCCCTTCATCACAGCAGTATTTAGGGGTTGGTCCACAGTTCATGCAGGACATGGTGGGCATGCTACTGGATTTGTCAACATGGCCTTGCATTTGTGCTCTGTTGACTGTGTTATATTGTTAGTTGGGACTCCTTGAGATACCATAAACTGGCATTACAGGTGAAGCACAGGCCTTTTACAGAGGACTGTAGGCTATTTGGTGGTGATGCAGGCCATCTGTAGCAGGCCAGTGCATTCTGTCACTCCTACATTCCCAGGCTGTGAGCCACTGGATTCCCCTGGGGTGACAGGGTAAGTGTGCGAGGTGTTAATGGCAATAGTTCCTGTCCATATTTATCCATTGGTCTGGATGCTGGCAGGGTGCTGCTTGCAGATAGGGACACACCTGCATGGGACATCTTTTCAGCATGCTGCATTCTGTGGATATTCCCATACAGAAGTGGGGGTCATATTGTACTCATTCCCAACAGCAGGGATATGACCTGTGATAAACCTGTGCATGATGGGTGCATGTGTGATATGGAAGCTTCTTGCAGCTGACTCACAGATATTCCTGGGACATTCCCCTTATGCTGCCTTGTGTGGAGACATAGGCAGACTCTCATTACTTCATAACTGTGTCCTTTGTGGTCTGCCACTGATTGGCCAGACTACATCAGTATTCCATACTACACAGACAACTAATGTGTTGCTAACCTGTATGTACAATTCCAAAGGTGTGTGCAGTTGACAGTTACATTTTATGTACTCTATCTAGGGTACTTCCAACTGTGTACTGTGTGTATGTCTGGGCCCACATTCATGGTATGTCCATCTTTCAGATGGTGATAGATATTGACATCTGGACAGTGAGTATGGATGACCGCGGACATGGGTATTGCTGTGATGCATTGTGGTTGGCACTGCAGTTGTTGGAACATAGCCCTGTCATCAACAATACTGGCCATAGGCCACCGAGACACAACCTTCCATGCCTACATGCTGACCACTTCCAGACAACATTGAACAACAACAACATAGCACATGGTCCCCTGCATATTGTACACATGCAACAATCTATCCTGTAAATTTGGCCAGCTCTGGTAATCTGTGCTCCACTGTTATTAAACCCACACGTACATGTTACTGCATTTCTACATAGGATTGTGGGGGTGGGCACACCTGATGACTTTAAACATTTGCTATGACTGTCATGGTATTTCAAGTACTCTGTTGACTTCCATTTTGTTTTGTATTCTGACGTATCATGCAGACTAGGGGCATATCAGTAGAGTACAGATCATAGGTTTTATTGACTTACATTTCAGTTTCAGACTTCTTACCCTTCAGAACTAACTTACAACTGCCAGACCTGTTGTAGTCTGTCTGTGTAGGTCTGGAGGGGGGTGTTCACCATTGTCATCAACTAGAGGCCTTAGCGCAGCCTTTCTTTATGGTCATCTACACCTGTCCTGCTGGCTGAGGCTGGTGTTGGGTACGTGAGCCTCACTGACATGCATGTGTGTGTCCTGTGGATAGACATTTGGGCCACCACATGTACTGTAGTGGGATTTGTCACCTTGTCTAGTACTGCCTACTATGTTGACACCAGTATTTGTTATGGATTTCATGCTGCCCATATAGGTGTCCACTATCTGCTGCCATCCCATTCAGCCACCTGATTCCCTTGCATGCTCACATCCATGCCATAGATACAACTAGCAGAACATACTACTCCATTCAGCACTTGATAGGAAGAGTGACTTACCTTGTGGCTGTGCCAGTATTGAAGATGGTGCTGGAGGGCTGACTATGTTGAATGCACATAGTACACTCCCTATACATGGTAACGCACAGGTAGTGTTATGCTTGTCATCCCTTTTACTGTATGTGCGAGTCAGAGAGAGGTGGCATTTCGTGGGTCCCTACTGTGTCAATGTATGTGCTATGTGTTGCCTCTTTGCCAAAGCCTGGACATACATGGCATGTCTCCTTCTGCCTACATGGTGCCTGTGATGGGCTTGGCAATGGTGGGGCCTGTGTGGCCTTGCCCCATGCTGTTTCTGCTGCAGCTGTTTCCGCAAGATGATATTCTGTAGCATGGCACATACAATGAACATTTGTGTACATGTAACTGGAGAGTACTGCAAGGCTCCACCGGATATGTCTAAGCAGTGGAACTGTGACTTGAGTATCCCAAACACACACTGTATTATGATTCTGCTTTTTGCGTGTGCCTCATTATGGAGTTCTTGTCTGGCAGTATGTGCATTTCTGATGGGTGTCATCAGACACGTCTCCAGTGCATAACCAGCATCCCCCACTAGGTGGCCATATGGGATGTCCCCACTGGCAAATTTCTGGTACAGCTGTGTCATATGCCAGATGTGGGAGTCATGATAGCTTCCAGGGCTGCCAGCACACACATTCAACATAATGCCCTGGGCATCGCACATGACTCGGCAGTTGATGGAGGGAAAGCCCTTGCGGTTTATGTAGACCCTACCCCACTCACCAGGTGGTGCTTTGATGTGTATGTACGTGCAGTCTATAGCACCCACTACCTCAGAGTATTCTGCTATTTGGTGGAAGAGACACATATTGCTGGTCAAAGCCTCATAGGTGTTGAGGAAATACATGTGCTCACCGGCATGTGCTGACATGGCATCCAGGAACTGGTGGAGCACCCTGGATGCTGATGCCTGTGAGATCCCCATGATATCCCCACTTGGCCTTTAGAGGGTACCTGTGGCTAGGATTCATAAGCCTACACATACCTTGGTATCCACTGGGATGGGTTCCCATCTGTTGGTTCTGTGTGTGAGGTGTGGCTGGCACAGCTCAACACTTTACTGTAGAATGTCCCTGTCTGCCCTATAGCGCTCCACTATCTCCAGTTCATTTAGCCCCTTGTAGGTTACCCTGGGTCTGTACACTCTTCTCCTCCTCCTCACTGTGGGTTGGTCATCAGCATTCACATCCTCACCACCCTCAGTCTCTTCCACGTATTGATGTATAAGAGCAACAGCAGCCCCTAGCATTTTAATTTTGTCAGGTAAAATTTCCCTGTCTGTGTACACCGGTGGTGTAGAGTTTGTGGGAAAAAACAGAGTGAAAGGTGTTTGCATAGTTTATAGTAGTGTGCTGGGCTGTGCTGCTGCCTGTGTAATTGGCTGATTCTGAGACATTTCACCTGCCAGCTATGCTAGTTCTCCTCGATTGCCTTCCTACTGCTGTTTTCCCTTCCCATTGCCTTTCCTTTTAAGCCCCGAGTCACGGCATGCATACCCAGTGCTCACATGTGAACAGAGCTTCTATTTCCTGTGTTTTTATTGTTTGTTTGTTTAAAACCAGTGCATGGCATGCACACCTGTTTACGCAATGCAAACACTGCTAGGCAGCCTCAGACACACACCCTTCTTTAGCTGAGCTTAGCTAAGGGCAAACACGGGCCACAACCTCCAATAAGCTTACATAATGCATGACACTCACCCTTATGAGGTCATTTACCTCATATTCATATACCATGTTGTTGCTGCACCTACACGGTTGGGTGCAAGCTAACACTGAGAGGAATTTGGTGATTCACTATCAGTCCCCTCATTTGCATAAAACAGAATGGTAATTCATAGTTACCACACTCACACTGAGCTTTCCCCCTTAGCAACATTATTCCCTTGTACTGTTGTCTTATGCATGCCATTGACTATCATGGCAAAATGCTTATTTGGGTTTAAAAGCTTATTTCCAACTTTTTTTCATATTTTTGGGCAGATCCCATTTGCGCACCACTGCCTTTCACTTAAACGGTCAAAATGGGCCAAAAAAAGTTATTTTTTATAATTTCGCAGCTATTACATATGCCAATGGCCATATATTTGGCAATTGGCATGCCTACTACATTGAATGCAAGCTTTCTTTGGAGCTGTCATGCCTCCATTTTGTAATTTGCAGAAATGTATTCAGTTAGTAACCGAATACATTTCTGCAGATTACACTATTCCTGCACAAATGCCTGCCTGCTTCCTGGATCGCTAATTCACCTCATTTGCATGTTTTTCACCAGCAAATGGGGTAATTAGCATATGGCAGTGGTGTCCATGCAGGAATAGTGTAGGAGCGCTCGTGCACATCCCGGGAGCTCGTTCCTGGATCGCTCGTCGGCTATATTGCCTGCAGCAGCTCTTGCACTATTCCTGTACTCCGTGCAGAGCTTGCTGAATCCCAGGGTGAGTCTTCTCCTACCTTGAAGGAATACAGAAGTATTACGTCAATAGTATCTCAGTTGGAAATGAGTGCCATCAAAGGAAGAACCAAAAGAATCTCATTGTATCTCTCATGGCAAAAAGTAACTGAAGTACTGGAGAGTAATGACTGTCACAAGCGTTGATTTGAAAGTTCATAGAAATAAAAGTACTATATGTAAACCATGGACTGCCTTGTAAATAGTTTGTAAATTGTTTGTTTCTGTTAGATAGTTTTATTTGTTGTTTATTTGTTCAAATGTTGTATATATATATATATATATATATATATATATATATATATTTCAGTGTGATGAAAACTGTATATATGATTCTTCATGTTTGAAAATGAATAAAAATATTAGAAAAATGAACTTCTGCTTAAAGAGTATGCCTACACTCTTAGAAATAGTCAAGATGAGCACCTCATGCCTGGCATCATTTCATAGCAACTATGACAGAAGAAATCCTCTTTCAGAATAGGGTCTTCCATATAAAACACCTCTGATATGATAATGATACACCCTTAGAAACCTCAAAAAAGAACAGCGAATATGTATGAAAAGAAACCATATACACATGCTTTTATGACAACGATTGAGTATGCAAATCTCATGGGCCAGTATATATTATCTCATTTAATTTTGATATGTGCATATGAAGTGAAATTTAAATTTGTTATATAAATTCTAAGTGGTTACATATAGATTTCATTTTCTGTTACTGTCTTCAGTATATTCTACCTATGTAGAGCATAATTTCTGTTTCAACACTTTTATGTTCTCTATACTATGTTTCTGCTTATATATAGTTTCTTTGTAACTTGTATGCTTGCTGTTTGAACTGTTTTCATAGCTGAAAATGGTCAACAGTCCATTCCACATTGCTGGTAAACAAACACACAAATAAATGAATAAATAAATAAATATGTGGCTAAATTCAAAAAGGAAAACTGTAAGTTTAGACAGCATGTTTTTTTTTCTCTACATATATTATAATTCTCTTTCTGTCTGCCTATCTGTGTATGTATAAGTGTATATGTATGTGTGTATGTGTGTGTTTGTGTGTGTGTGTGTGTGTGTGTGTGTGTGTGTGTGTGTGTGTGTGTGTGTGTGTGTGTGTGTGTGTGAGTCTATATATACATATATATATATATATATATATATATATATAGACACACACACACACACACACACACACACACACACACACACACACACACACACACACACACACACACATACACACAGACACACACACACACACACACACACACACACAAAAGCATACACACACTCATAGAAACACACTCTTGCCCACACAAGCATGCATGTGAGCACACATGCACGCACACACACACACACACACACACACACACACACACACACACACACACACACACACATGTATATGCATGTGTGCTCGTGTAAGTGTGCAACCCCTTTAATAACTCAAAAAATATATATATCACCCCTTTAATTAGTCCAAACAGTTGGTGAGTAATGCTTTTCAGAATGCCATACTAAAAAAAAATATAATATGCCACCCTGAATGCAATGTGCCTGAAGATAAACCACCTAACATAAATGATTGAAAAATAAACTCATTGTACTTCAATATACAGAATGAGTATGCAAGAAATAATAAATGCAGGCAGTTAAATAATCAGACCACTGTAGAAATGAATAGTAAATCCCTTCAAAAAACAATACAATTAAGAAAGAAGCATAACTAGGGTAGAGCACTGTGCAAAGAAAGCAAAACGTATAATGTGCAAATTGCTGGGATACAGCACAAGTGAAACTTGTTGTGATGCACAGTATCATGCAGGTAATCTGAAAGACATCCCACCCCACCCCCAAAATAAATTAATAAATACATAAATTAATTATGGAAAAGCAAACCTCCAGAAAGAAAAAACTGAATTTAGCCAAAGCCAACAAAGTAGGAAAATGAATGAATGACAAAACGCAGAGACAACAATGTTACTTTAATAAAAGAAAAATAAATATAACAAACAATTGGTAAGCACTTTTTCTCTGTACTCGGTGCTTCATCAGACCATATTAAAACATTAAAATCAAGCCATTTAAATAAGAGCATTTTAAAATAAGTTACCAATCACGAGCACATATTAAATGAAAAGACAAATAAAATCCAGATATCCCCTTCCTAACAAATCAAATCCCAAGATTTCAGGATGGGCTTTAAAGAAACCCTATCATTTAGCCCAGGTGATTTATCAGCTTGCAATTTTACACTCCAGTAAAATTCCCTTTTCTCCATAAAATTCTGGAAATCACCCATCTGCATATTATGCATAACATTCTTAATTGCCATACAATTAAAACTGTGTATTGTCAGTAGCATTAACATGTTTGGAAAGTGCATAAGTTGTGTCTCTAGTACGTATCTTATAAACATGTTCCCTAATTCGTTCATATTGCATTTGATTGGTTTTACCAACATAGAAGCTCACACATTGATCACAGCCAGCTAAATGAATTTTATCAAAAGTACGACAGTCTGCCATAAGATTAAATTTAAACAATGCCCTTGAATACGGATATTGAAAGACATTAGAAGTGTTGATGAATTTACAGTAGTTGTACCTACCACATTGTTGTGTCCCTTCTAACTCCTGGCAGATGTAATCATTATGTTTAGTTTGGTAGCAAAGCTGTCATTTCAGAGATTTCTTATTTTTATATCTGAAGCAAGACTTCGCCCCTACCACCTTCTTGATATTATCATCAGTCTCCAGGGACCTAAACCTTGTCATCACCATGAACAAAACATGCTGGAGGGATAGGTTCCTGACCCAGAGACTCCCCACACTCTGGAACAGACTGCCCATACATGTCAAGCAGAGCATCTCCTTGGCCCTCTTCAAAAGGAACCTTGATGATTGGATGGGAGATAGGAAATTCACCCTGGGGATCATATCAGTCTCCCTACTAGACAGGGGTCCAGGGAAGTAAATATTGTGGGAAGAAATATCCAGGTAATTGTTATTGCTAGGCTTGTATAGGCTTTAGGGCTGATAGCCTGGTACCAACCTATGAACCTAAAATAGATCAATTGGACCTTATAATTTCCCATATGCACCCAATGTCACTGGTAAAATGTAAAGTTAAAGGGACAGCCTCATTAAATGCAGTAGCATGTTTTATATATGTCTCTTTTCCTTCAAATGCCCTAGAGAAATAAGGCTTCACTGTATTCAATCTTCTCTTTTAAACATTGTCCATTATGTTGTCTATCTCCCTTCATCTATGACCCCTCCGTTTAAAATCAATAGTCAGCTGTTATAAGTCATGTTGGACCCTAGATTCAGTGTTATTTAGCCTAGATATCTGCATTTCTTGTACACTAAGGACATTCCTGTATACATAGGAAGGATGCATACTCTTCTCTCTTTGCAACAATGTACTTTGTTTACAAGGTTTTATATATAGTTCAGTAATAAAAGAACCATCCATATCCTTAGATACACGTACATCCAAAAAAAATCAATAGACTTCCGAGAAAGAATAGTTATATGTGAATCACAAAAATGAAGTAGTCATGTGTAAATAATCTATAAAACAAACTAAAGACTCATATGTAACATGCCACAACAAATTAACATCATCAACAAATCTATAAAAATTCATACTTAACTTATTTATTTATTTATTTTACATTTGTTTACCAGGAAAGTCTGACTGGATACATGTCCATTTTCAGTGGAGGCCCGGGGAGAAAAGCTCCAGAAAGCACAGTACAAATACATTAGGAAGAATAGAAACATTTAGAGATAAGTATAATATGCAGTTTTCAGTAGGGTGACAAACATGGATAAAACATACTAGACAACATCAAAATCATGCGGCTTCAATTTCAGACAATAATACATGGAGTTATGGGCTAAGTCCCTTCAAGAATTCGTACACTTATTAGAGTATAAGATTGAAATGCTTAGGGAGAGTTTGCAGGAACAGCAGGTGGTGATTAGTCGGGGTTTAAGCAGGGACACTGCCAATGCTGTTGGAAGTGTAGTTTGAGGCTTTTTTTTTAACTGGGTTAAGGAGGATTGGTAAGTTCGGCAGGTAACATATTCCAAGTTTTGCCTACTGAGTTGGTAAATAGATCGCCCCAGTCACATTTATGCTCTTAGTTGTTTGTACCAGCAGTTTGTCAGCAGAGCTTAGTGTCCTCAGGTTGCTGTATGGTTTGATGATCTTATTTAGTGCTGATGTTTTTTCGGCTTGATATAGTACTTTGTGGGTTATTATAACTTGGTTTTATCAGAGAAGACTGGGCCACTCCAGCCATCCTAGTTGAGTTAGGTTGATACAATGGTGGTTCCTAGAGGTAGCACCTGTAGCAAATCTAGTAATATGGTTGTAACAACTAGCAAGTTTGGTAAGGGTGGCTTGGTTCAGGTTAGTGAAGAGGGGTGAGGCATAGAAGAGGGTAGATAGTAGATGGGACCGAGTGATAGTGGTTCTTGCAAAAGGAGTGAGGAAGGGTTTGATCATGTATAGGGAGCCCAGTTTTTTGTTTATAGTTTTGATGGTTTGATTGACATGGATATCATATTTTAGGGCATTATCGACTGTGACGCCCAGGAGTTTTGTGCGAGTATCTGGGGATATAACTGTGCCATTGTTGGAACTTATAGTAAAGAATGGTGAGGAGGATTTCCAGGTGGGGGAAAAGATGAGCAGTTTAGTTTTGTTGCAGTTTAATAGAAGCTGATGATTTGCAAACCATTTTTCTACATCATTGAAAGTATTCTGGGTTAGGATCATAAGCTCAGTTGAAGAGGAGGTGATACATATTAAAGTAGAGTCATCCCCGTATTGGATGCAGGTGGCCTTGGAAGTTATGGTGGGTAGGTTATTGATAAAGACTGAGAAGAGTAGTGGTACTAGTATGGAGCCTTGGGGGACTCCTAGAGTAATGAGTAGACATGTGGATAGGGTATTCTGCCATAAAACTGCTTGTTGTCTATCAGACAGGTAAGATTGGAACCATTTAACAGAGCTACTATTCGATGACAGTTCCTTCAGCGTGAGCAGAAGCAGTTGTTGATTGACCATATCGAAGGCCTTAAAGAGATCTAGGAAGAGAGCTGAGGTAAGTTTGTTATTGCTTCGTTTTGTGTTGATAAAGTTAGAGAAGGATAGGAGGGCTGATGTGGTGCTGTGGTGTGGCCTAAAACCATGCTGAGGGTTGATCAGTAGTTTATTTTGGGTGAGATAGTGCATTCATTGGTTGTGGATGCACTTTTCCATAATTTTGGCCAGTGGTGATAGTATGGCTATTGGTCGGAGGTTTGAGAGGTCTAAAGAATTCCCTCCATTATGAAGGGGAATGACATGGGAAACCTTCTAGAGAGAGGGGATAGTGGCTTCAGTCAAGGTGTGGTTTGTTATGATTGAGATAGTGTATGCAATGGCATCTCCCCCTTTTTGTAAATATTCTGGTGGGAGGAGATCAGCTGCCAGGGTAGTGGGCTTTAGTTTGTGAATTAGAGATTGGATGGTAATGTAGCTACAGGCCGAAAGGTGAAAGGGAGTGGGGTAGTGGTTGTGAAGGAGTTTTGAAAGGAGCTGGAGGGGGTAGTTGGCTAGCTAGTGATTGGATGATTTTGGTAAAAAAGTTGTTAATGATGTTAACAGTTTCCTCTGGAGTTTTAAGGTTGCAAGTTGAGGGGATGGGGGTGGAGCAATTTGTTTATGCTTGCCCAAAATTTTTGAGGTTTGTTCTGGTGTTTTTGCTGAAGGTGTTGATTACAGTTTTTTTTGTCTAACAATGTGCCTTTCTTGGTATCAGTCTTTAGTTGTCAGAATTTAATATGGTCAAGTGGGTCTTTGGAGGTGCGCCAGTTGTCCCATGCTTTATTTCTTGCTATGATTTTGGTTTTGGTTACTTTAGAAAGCCAGGGGGCGGTCTTAGTTTTGGCTCTAAGGGTGCAGATAGGAGCGTGAAATTCTAGAACAGAGAGGAATTTAGAATTAAAATAGTCTACAGCATCATCTAGTGAAAGTTCTTTAAGTATGGCCCGATTGCATGCTCTGAGTTCATTCTGAAAGTCAGTGGAGTTAAAGTTCTTGTTGTTTCTGATAGATTTATAAAGAATTTGGTGGTGGTTATCTACTTTATGCTTAATGATGTAAGCGAGTAGGTGGTCACATATCATCTGGGAGGGTTGTTGTTGTGTCTTTCGGCTTTTCCCGGTTAGGGGTCACCACAGCTGAACTCCGGTCCGCTAATGACTGGCAGTAGATTTTTACATGCTGAGTTGCCGGCCCTGACGCACAACCTTCAAAGAAGGTACGCCCATTCACACATGTCTCCACACAGAAGATGCTCTAGCTGAGAATCGAACAGGACAACGTCTTACTGTGAGGTGACAACACTATCGCAGCACCACCACCACAGTACCTGTGTTATACAGGTCTGTGTGATTGTTGATAAGAATCCAGTCCAGAATACTTCCTTTGTAGTTGGATTTATTTATTCTGGTAGGTGAGGATACAAGTTGGGTATAGCCGTGAAGATTTATATGGGTGGTGGGAGAGTCAGAGGAACAATTGTTCCAGTCAATATTAACGTCTCCTAACACCATAGTTTCATGGGGGATATGTGTTAGAAAGCCATTGGAGGACGTCTTCTAGGGTATTTGCATTGTTGCCTGGAGGATATAAATTCAGGCAATCAATGTAGGTTTACTTTTGTTAAGCTGTAGTTTGCTAACTAGGGCTTCTGCATTATTGAACAAGAGGGGTTGTTGTGGGGCTAGTGTCACATCTATTATATACTTATATACTTATAGGGATTCTTCTTAAATATATATCCACATTCTCAACTAGCTAAAACCATATTGGCATAGCTATTGACACATGATGTGCCCATAGCTATGCCACTCTTCTGTAAATAAAAAGTTTCTTCAGACATAAATATATTGTTTTCCAACACTATCTCTAAAAAGAGACACATCAAATTGATTTGCTTTGCATCATAATCACTGTGGTGGGTAAGGAAAGATTTCATCATTTCAATACCTATACAATGAGGTATCACTGTAAACAATGACTCTATATCCAGGGTTACCATAAAGCATTCACTTGAGACAGGTTCTCCCTCTACATGGCTAAACAAATCTAATAGGAACTGTTTAATATCCCTTAAAACAGTGGAAACCTTCACCAAAATTTATTTATTTTACATTTGTTGACTGGGAAAGTCCGACTAGGTTCCACAGATCCTGTTTTCAGTGGAGGCCTGGGGAGAAACACTCCAGAAGCATGTCTTTAGAATGTGGGAGGAAACTGGAGTACCTGGAGGAAACCCACACGAATGCAGGGAGAACATGCAAACTCCACACAGAAGGCACCCCAGCTGAGAATCGAACCAGAGAACCTCTTGCTGTGAGGTGACAGCATTAACCGCTGTACCACTGCGCCACCCTTAGGTCTTAGGTACTTCTCTACATATATGGAGAACAGCTCTGTGAGCCATCCCCTGCCAGAGACAATAGGACATAAAGGAGGTCTATTTGAATCTTTGTGTATTTTATGAAGAGCCTGAAAAATTTGAATGACAGGATATTCAACTTTCAAAAAAATTAAAAAGGTCCAGTGATATATGACCAGTACATAAACAATCCTGTATAGATAAAACTATAGAATGAATCAAGGACTTAATACATTCCCATGTAATTGTCTCATAAACAGTCTCATCTTTCAACATGTCAGTAATGGTCGTAACATAATATGAAAGTTTATAACTACGACTGAACCTCCCTTATTGGCAGCCTTAATAACCAAATCCTTGTCTCTGCATAATTGTAATAGCGCCCCATTCTCTGAAATTATAAAACTCATTATTACAGCGGTTATGTTGAGAATGATAATTATACTAATCAAGCTCACACTTCCTACAAAAAATTTCCAAAGTCGGATGTAAACCAGGTTGAAATGTACTTGGTTTTTTAAAACCTGTATATTGATTACTAACAGGAAATAGCACATGGAGCATTGAATTTCTGGCAAACATTCTCAAGTCTATAATCAAGTCTGTAAAATCTGAACGCTGGGCCGGTATAAAGAAAAGGCCCTGTTGAAAAAGGGAAATCTGTGAATCAGTTAAAACTTTATCAGAAATGGTATAGATCATGGGCTTTTCATTTGTGTCCACATTTGTTTTATTGTACCTGCTTGGGGAGCATCCACATTGAAATGCCTCCTTTTCTTTCCTCAGCTGAGCGATCTCTCTTTGGCCATAGCTGGTTTCATCTCCCTTTTGGGTAATGTCAGGCTCAGAAAAACCTGCTGAACTGTTTTAACTTTCCTACATACATCAGGCTGACGAATATCAGCTGTAGATGAGGGTAAGGTGGTTCACATAGCCTATCTTGACCTCGCCAAGGCTTTCAACTTCATCCCCATTCTGGAATTATAGCTAAACTCACTAAACTTGGTATAAATATCTATGTCACAAGATAGGTTGCCAACTGGCTCACTGACAGAACCCACACTGTAAAAGTTGCACACTTCAAATCTGACCTAAAACTAGTGACAAGTGGAGTACCACAGGGTTCAGTCCTGGGACCTCTCCTGTTTGGTATCTACATCTCTGAAGTACAGGCTAACACAGAAGGCATCTGGCTAACGAAGTTCGCAGATGACTGCAAACTAGGAAACATAGTCGAGTCCCCAAATGATGTGGAAATCCTACAGAAGGGCCTCGCTGAGACAGATGCCTGGTGTCAGAGCAATGGCCTCAAGCTCAATGCCAAAAAGTGCATTGTCATCCCCTTTGGTAAAAACTCTGTACCCATGAACTACTACAAAGGCAGCAGTCTACTTAACACCGAATGTGTGATAAGAGACCTTGGGACTCAGGTGGACAGTAGTCTATCCTTTGATAGTCACATCGCCACAGTAGCCAGGAAGTCCTTCTATGTGGCACATCTCATCATAAAAGTGTTCTCATCCAGGAAAAAAGAGGTCATTGTTCCCCTCTACAAGACACTAATTAGACCCATTATAGAGTACAGCACCCATTTTGGAATGTACCTCACAAGACATCTGCAGCAGCTGGAAAGGCCACAGAAGTACCTCACAAAGAGGATTACTGGCTTCAAACAGTTGCCCTACACTGACCGTCTCAAAAAATTCCAGCTTTACTCCATTGCATATTGCCTACTCCAAGGTGATCTCTGCTTAACATATAAAGCTAAGTCAAACTCAGAGCTGTTGGACATGCTACATCTAAAGAAATCCCAATCCCTCCGAGCTACATGGTCTAGGGACCTAAACCTTGTCACCACAATAAACAGGACATGCTGGAGTGATAGATTCCTGTCCCAGAGACTTCCCATACTCTGGAGCAGGCTATCTATCTATGTCAAGCAAAGTTCTTCATTAGCACTCTTCAAGAAAAATCTTGATGAGTGGATGGGAAATAGGAAATACACCCCAGGGATCACTTCTGTGTCTTTGCTCGACAGTGGCACAGGAACATAACTTTCTTGGGTGGCGTAAGCTATGGAACCTTGTTGGCTAGTCTTACGTAAGCCCTCGGGCCGATAGCCTAGTACCTACCTATGAACCTATGAACCTATATGTAGAGAAGCACCTAAGACCTATTTTGGAGAAGGTTTTCACTGTTTTAAGGGATACTAAACAGTTCCTATTAGATTTGTTTAGCCATGTAGAAGGAGCACCTGTCTCAAAGGAATGATTTATGGTAACCCTTGATGTGCAGTCATTGTTCATGGTGATACCTCATTTTATAGGCATTGAAATGGTGAAATCTTTCCTTACCCACCACAGTGATTATGTTGCAAAGCAAACTGATTTGATCTGTCTCCTTTTAGAGATAGTGTTGGATAACAATAGATTTATGTTTGAAGAAACTTTTTTATTACAGAAGATTGGCACAGCTATGGACTTATCTTGTGTCAACAGCTACGCCAATATGGTTTTAGCTAATTGGGAATATGGATATATATTTAAGAAGAATCTGTATAAGTTAAGTATGAATTTTTATTGGAGATTTGTCGATGTTTATTTGTGCCACGGTACTTATGAGTCAAGTCCATTTTATAGATTATTTACACAGGGTTACTTTTTTTTTGCAATTCACATATAACTATTCTTGGAAGTCTATTGATTTTTGGATGTATGTGTATCTAAGGATTTGGATGGTTCTTTTATTACTGAACTATATACAAAACCTTGTAAACAAAGTACATTGTTGCAAAGAGAGAGTATGCATCCTTCCTATGTGTACAGGAATGTCCTTAGTGTGCAAGCAATGCAAATATCTAGACTAAATAACACTGAATCTAGGTTCCAATGTGAATTATCACAGCTGACTAATGATTTTAAATAGAGGGGTCATAGATGGAGGGAGACAGGCAACATAATGGATGATGTTTTAAAGAGAAGATCGGATACAGCGAAGCCTTATTTCTCTGGGGCATTTGAAGGAACAGAGACATATATAAAACATGCTACTGCATTTAATGAGGCTGTCCCTTTAACTTTACACTTTATCAGTGACATTGGGCACATACGGGAAATTATAAGGTCCAATTGGTCTATTTTAGAGACCGATGATAATATCAAGAAGGTGGTAGGGGCGAAGTCTTGCTTCAGATATAAAAATAAGAAATCTCTGAAATGACAGCTTTGCTACCAAACTAAACATAATAATTACATCTCCCAGGAGTTAGAAGGGCCACAACAATGTGGTAGGTTCAACTATTATAAATTCATCAACACCTCTAATGTCTTTCAACATCTGTATTCTAGGGCATTGTTTAAATTTAAAGTTATGGCAAACTGCAGTACTTCTGATATCATTTATTTGGTTAGCTCTAATCAATGTGTGAGCTTCTATGTTGATAAAACCAATCGAATGCAATATGAACAAATTAGGGAACATGTTTATAGGATACATACTAGAGACACAACTAATGCACTTCCCAAACATATTAATGCTACTGACAATATACATAGTTTTAATTTTATGGCAATTGAGAATGTTAAGCATGATATGCGGATGGGTGATTTCAGGAATTTTATGGAGAAAAGGGAATTATACTGGATTGTAAAATGATAAATCACCTGGGCTAAATTATAGGGTTTCTTTAAAACCTGTCCTGAAATCTAGGGATTTGATTTGTTAGGAATTGGATGTCTGGATTTTATTGGTCTCTTCATTTAATATGTGATTGTGATTGGCAACTTATTTTAAAATGTTATTATTTAAATGGCTTGATTTTGATGTTTCAATATGGTCTAATGAAGCACAAAGTAGAAATTGCTTACCGATTGTTTGTTATATTTATTTTTGGTTTATTAAAGAAATGTTGTTGTTACTTCTGCGTCTCTGCATTTTGCCATTCATTAATTTTCCTACATTAATTAACTACAAACAAATATATAAATACATGACAAAGTTGGAAAGTGACAGAAATCCAGTGTCAGACTGAAGGAACATGGATACAGATTGATCTGAATTGTGGAAGCAGGGCATAATCCCCTCTCCAAAATGATGCAAACAGAAAGATTTATGGGTAAGAATGGCAACAGTTGGCTCCCAGCACAAAATGTTATACATTCCTGGGTGTTCATTCATTCTGCTCTGTCAGGGGTCAGTGTACAGTAATTCCTCAAATGCACTATAGAAAACCAGGGTAACAGATCGACAAAAGTAAAATAATGTTCCCCATAACAAAATCATACTCCTGTATTTTAGTTTGTAACATACTGACTACAAAGAAAATATGTTCTGAACATCTATTAACTGACAGCAAACTCCAAAAATTATCACAATCTTTACAGTGACCTTAGCAGGCAGATCTGTTTGCACAATTACAGCCATAAAATAGACTTCATAGGGATAGTATAAAGAAAAGTAAATGCCCTTAGCATCTGGCAGCTATACATACAGTTATTTCACAGGAGGACATGCTCTGCAGATGTATCTTCCCACAGTCAGCACACTAGTTTAGAATTTAAAGTACTAGAATACATGTACAGCAGAGGAAACAATATTAGGGAGGCTGGTAGATAATCCTACATGAAGGCTACAGGGTCAAATGATGGGTCATGGCACAAATGTAATTAGACGTGGTTTTACTATAAGTTGGAATCCACTACAGAGCAGGAGCAAATCCAGCATAATGTGACCCAGGCAGTCCCCTAGATCCTGGCGCCGGCTGGAGGGGGGGGGGTGTACAAAAAAATAAACTATCTCACTCTCACCCACATTACCCACTGCTCTGTGCATGATTGCTCAGCTGCTGTAGTTCCTAGAAGTCTGTCTCTCATTGGCACATATATATAGTGAATGTGCATATTTTTATTTCCACTGAAAATAGGCTCTGTCCTAGTCCGACTTTCCTGGTAAAGAATAAAAATAAATAAATAAGTTAACAAATTTTAACAGGCATAGTCTTATCTTGCCAAAGCCAAATTGCTCTGCATCCATCCTAATGAGTTCCTTGATATCCTAATTAATATCACTTAAGATATACTCCATAGTTTTATGGATCAGACTAAAAAGGCTTATTGGTCTATAAATTTCTGGGTCCATTGTAGGGCCACCCTTGTGGAAAGGGCATCATCACAACGATGTGCCACTATTTGGGAACATATAATGTGGATACGCTTAAGTTAAACAATTTAAGCAGTTTGGAAAAGAGCATGAATGATGCTTTTTAAGCAATGTATATTGTCAGGATGTATAGAGGAAGTGTTTTTGTGTGTGTGTTTTCACCCTAAGAACACGTTCCTTTGTGATGATAAGGGATTCTAGTATGGCTGATGCTTGGATAGGGGGTTTGGGGAGTGTGAAGTTTGCAGTGAACTTATTTGTTAATATATTTGTAATATCATTGGTGTCAGAGGAAAAGTGCGTAATGATGCTGAGTGTTATTTCTTAGATTTCTAGCACAGCAAAAGAAGGACATGTAGTCGTCCTTTACTGCAGAAACTAATCTTCATTCATGGGTTGCTTTGCTGGTCCTTACAGTGCTTTCAGTTTCTTGGTACTAATTTTATTTATTTTATTTTATTTATTCTAGGCATAATCTACAGTGTACTGTGAATTTACTTTTGTGATAAAATGTTTTGAAGTCAGCTAACCATCAGGGGAGTTTATTTATTAATTCAGTATTACATTTTTCTCAAGTATGTAGGCATAAAACGTCTTAGTGAATTGGTTGCTGTGACAAGGTCAGTGGTGATGACGTCATGGATAAATTTAGAGATTTCTTCATACATTTGTTTAAGTTCAGCCTTTTGATGCCTTTAAATACAAAAACATTGGATACAGGGAGAATGGTGGGTCTGAGAGTAGTGGTCTGACAACTGCTGAAGGACGGACTACAGGAGTTGATCAAGTATGTACAATATTTGCGAGGAACAGATCAAGAATATTTTGTCATCTAGTAGGTTTCTAGCTATTTGATCCAGGAAATTCCTGTTTATCAAACCCAAACATCTTTGGTAAGCCTTATGTTAGAGGTACAGGTGTTCTAATTTATGGTGCGGGTCATCAATTATCAATTTCACATAGGCATACACATTCGGTACTTATAGCAATTTGCTTTAAAAGTTCCTGGAATCTAACATGATGTTAGAAAAATCTATACATGCTGCTTAGAAAATATATTTACAATGTATGCTGCTTGGGAAAATGTGTATTCAAACATTCAAACACATATAAGTTGTGTGGTCAAATATATAGAGAAATGTGTGCTTTAGTTAGGAATAAATGTACTTAAATCCATAATAGAGAACAAAGTTTATGTAATGCATTTAATTCTGTCTTACTAGAATAATAGTAGAAATAAACCTGCATATTATTGCTTGAAGCACAAGCTGCAGTGTAATCAGAAATTTGGCCTTGGCAGCGTTCAAGCGCAGCCTGGCTCATGTCTTTCAAGTAAAGATTATTTTGCAAAGTTAGAAAATAATAAATCTGCCTGCATGCATATCTTTTTCCTGCTTCCACCAGGAGAATAGCCTTGTGCGCACTATCAGAGATAGTGCCCAGCTGGTGAACAAGAAAGACAAAGAGAGGCATTAAAGAAGACATACATCTATTGTATTCGAACTAATCTAAGAGCCTTGAATTGGCTACATCCTCAGGAGGTCATCGTGACTGACCAGGTGCTTGCAAGGCTGTAACATTCTCATGGGAAAAAGACTTTTTGAAAAACACAATCTCAGCACTTTTTATGAGTTACTATGATGTAAAGACCCTGTCACTGACCACGCCAGTGAGGTGGGCAAAACTGATAATGACATATATAAAAATGGTGTCTTCTGTCAATAAAGCAGTCAAAATTCTATACAACTTTGTGTATGGTTTTTTGCCTCCTAATGTACATTAGAGCAATAGATACTTGAGTTCTCCTGCATTATTGTTTGTTATTGATTGACATTGTTTTTGAATAACTCAATGATTTTTACAGTCTGACTCTAACAAATTTATTTAACATTTTGGTCCTAATCGTGCCGGAATTCCCTTGGTAAGCTGCAGGTCACAGAGTGCATGAGTGCTAATAAATCTGCGCAGGAGAAGCTGCCGAAAAGAATGGTTCTTCTTAAAGTGAAAAGACCTCCGACTGAATTGTTGTGTGTAAAGAGGCTGTCCACTTTCTGATCTGTGGCTGAAAAGCGGAAGACTGGGCCCCAAGGAAAAACAATAAAAGCAGGAGGCTCAGGTAAGAAGAATTTCCCTCTTTGTCTTTGTTTTAGATCAGGGACCAGGTTACACTGTGCTATTGCTAAGGTTTGTGATAGCAGGGAGAGAGAGAGTCGAAGTATTGTATCTTGAGTCATAGATCAGGGAATAACAAAGCAAAGTAAACAGTCATTCTAGACACTACTGTGGATATGGGGAAATAAGATACCACGTGGTACAAGAGAAGGGTTACGTAACAGTCTTTTTAAGACATGGGAAATCAGTGCACTAAGAGATCACGAGATCCGCCCCTAACGGATAATGTAAAGCATATGCAATTGCAGTAAGCAGATAATGTGAGATATTTTGCAAAATGTGTTAACAACTATGAATTTGATAGTAAACTAGATAAACTTTCACTAGTTAAACTCCTTAAACAAGCTTTAATCTGATGCAGGGCGTCAGGCAAAAGAAAAACAGCACCAACTAGGCATACCTCAAGCACATAGGTGGATTGAGGAAGCAAATAGTAAAAAGAAAAAAAAGGCACAAGTCTTCACTGCTGAAGACGGAGCTGAAGTATTTGTATTACAGTCAGGTAAAAAGGGCATCTAGCTAGGGACTATAAACAAAATAAGAAAGCAATGACAGAAGATAAAGGAGATGTGGACTGACTATATGATAGTGATAATAACCAAAAATCATCAGGAAAGGTTAATAAACAAAAAGAAAATGTGAATGTAGTAGAGGGAATAGAGGAAGTACAAACAGATGTAGAGAATAAAAATGAAAATAAAATTTTAGATTTAGCATTGTTGAGCCTGGAGCTCTACCTAGCAAATACAAAACCAGAAGTAACACTTCTGGTGGAGGGAAGAAAGGTCAAATTCCTGTGTGACTCAGGAGCGTCACGGACTTTGATACACCCCTCCAAGTTACCAAAACATTCTAAATCACCTGATTATATATTAGTAAAAGCAGCAAATGGACAGCTATACAGGGAACCACTTTCCCATAATATAGCAATAACTGACCCTGTTTCAGGTATGACTCAGAAAAGTAAAATTGTAGTTTCTGCAAAAATATCCAGTAAACTTACTGGGAAAAGACCTTGTGCAGATATTTGGCATAGCAGTAGTTCCTACCATGCAGGGTATGGAAGCACAAAGACAAATGAATGCTCTTGTGGTGTGATCAGAGGGTGAAGCCTATTATTGGTACAGCCAGGACCTAGTTATGATTGGTCCAGGGCAGTAACCAAAGAACTGATAAACGTAGCCATCAGTAAGGTACCCTCCCTTGACACTGATCAGCAGCACTTGTTACATTGTACTCCATACTACTGTAGCACACCAGGACCTAATAAGAAATATAAGTAAAAATCCTGCTGACAAATTAATATTACAAACTTTATGCTGGGATACTGAGGGAAACAGTGTAGTAAGCTGTTCATTACCTCAGGAGTTCATGAGATTGTATAAGTCCAATAGACTGCCACATGTCAGCTTGACAAAAACAAAAGTGTTAAATGGGCAGACTTAGAAAAAAGGTAACAAAATGGGAAAACAGACTGATTTAAAAATGTCAGGACAAGGGATATAAAAACAAAACTGAATTGGTTGACACAGACACATACAGCTGTACACTTGCAATCTAGTAAGGACAGCTGATTAGCATTTTATTAAAAGAAAAAGAGGAGGCCTTGTGTAAAATTCCAACAACTCTGTGGTCAACAGGCAAGTTAAATGTAGGGCTTATTCAAGCAGCAGGACCAGTTACAATTACCCCAAAGTCAGCTTTTAGACCACAGAAAAACAATACATTTTGGAAAAGAATGCAAAAGTAAAAATTAAGCCTATAATAAGCAGCATTACTCAAAAGGAGTACTGGTAGAATCTCCTGATTCACCATGTGATACACCCCTATTTCCTGTTAAAAAAAGCAAACGGGGAATGGCAGATGGTACAAGATTTATAAGCTGTAAATAATGCAGTAATACCTAAAACACCCACGGTGCCAGACCCACATACCTTGTTAAATGATTTAAAGCCACAACAGAAGTATTTTACTGTGGTAGATATAAGCAATGCTTTCTTTTCAATACCTATACATCCTAATAGTCAATATTGGTTTGCATTTACATTTCAGGGTAAAAGGTATACATATACTCGACTACCACAGGGATATTGTGAGAGCCCAATAATATTTGCACAAAAAATGGCTAGCAACCTGGCAGGGTCTACCCCACCAGAAAGTAGTCAAATTTTACTTTATGTAAATGACATCTTGCTAGCAGCACCCAGCAGCAGTGCAGGGTGAATACAGTAGCATTGTTAAAATTTTTATTAATACAAGGACACAAAGTAAACAAAAGTAAGTTACAACTTTGGGGAAAAAAACACAGGTTAAATACCTGAGATATGTGATATTCAATAAAGATAAAATACTAGATAAGGGGAAAGAAAAAAGGGAAAAAACAGCAATTTTGCAAGCACCCAAACCAACAACTAAAAAAGAAATGATGTCTTTTCTTAGGTACAACTAATTTTTGTTGGAACTGGGTACCAAATTATTTTACAATGGAAAACAAAAGCAGAAATGGCTTTCTGCAGGTTGAAGCAGTTAATAGCTTCTTCATTAGTTTTAAGACTTCTAAGTTATCACAAACGTTTTTTTTTAGACCATAGATTGTAAGCAATGGTACATGACATCAGTATTAAAGCAACAACATGGGGATAAGCAATGCCCCATAGCTTACTATTCATCACAGTTAGACCCAGTGGTGCAATCTTTGCCTCACTGTGTACAAGCAGTAGTTGCAGCAGCAATGGCAGTACAGGCTTCAGCCTCAGTGGTGTTATTCCACCCTCTCACATTGAGAATGCCTCATGCAGTTGCAATAATTCTGCTACAAGAAAAAGTTGCATACCTTTCTCCTGCTAGACATCTTTCATGTATGACCATACTGCTGAGTCAACCTCATATAAACAGTTAGCTTTACCTAGACAAGATCTTACAGATATGCCCTTGGATAATGCTGAGGTGACATATTACGTGGATGGCTCATGCAGAAGGGGTCCTACAGGAAAAAATCTGGTGGGGTATGCAGTAGTTACAGACACTAAAAATTTAGAAGCACAAACTTTGCCACACAACTTGTATGCTCAAGCAGCAGAACTGGTAATTTTGACAGGAGCATGTATTTTAGTAAAAGGCAAAAAAAAAAAAAAGTAAACATATATACTGATAATCAGTATGCTTTTTCTACAGTGCATGTGTTTGCACAATAATAAAGAAAATAGAGGAATGATTACATCCAGTGAAAAACCTATTAATCATGCGCAATTTATTTTGGAGCTATTAGAATCTATTCAGTTGCCTACCAAAGTAGCTATTTGTAAATGTGTAGCTCATACAAAACAACAGGATAAGATTTCAAAAGGTAATGCACGAGCTGATGCAGCTGCAAAGCAAGCAGCCTCAGACTCAGAAACTTTATTTTTTTAATGAAAAATTACAGCCCTTTGAGATTCTAGATTTAGACATGTTAAAAACAATGCAAATGCTTACTACAACAGCAGAAAAACAAAACTGGGTAAAACAAGGTGCAATTTTTAAAAATGGACTGTACATTTCCAAAGGAAAAAAAACAATATTACCGTCTAATTTATTTAGATATGCAGCTTTGTTGAGCCATGGGCAGAGCCATGTCTCAACAGGGGGGATGGTACAGTTAGTAAATAAAATATTCCAAACATATGGATACATAAATTATACAATAAAATTTTGTGCAGCTTGTCATACTTGTAACAAGCACCATGCACAAGGAGCATTTAAATCAAGCAAGGGAGTTTCCCTACACCACCATATCCATTCCATACTATTTGTATGGACTCCATAGAGTTGAATAAATGTGAAGGAAAGAAATACTGTTTAGTGATCATAGATATGTTTTCAAAATGGGTAGAAGCTTTTCCAACCAGGAATCCGAATGCAGCAACAGTGGCAAAGGCCCTAGTAAAGGAAATAATTCCTAGATTTGGCATACCGGAAAGAATCTATAGTGGCAATGGGACACATTTTGTCAATCAGACAATTCAACAACTTGGGAGATTTTTTTGGGATTTCCTTAAGGAATCACTGTGCTTACCACCCACAGTCAGCAGGACTGGTGGAGAGGTACAATGGGATTTTAAAAAACAAGTTAAGAAAGTTAATGAGTGAGACTCAAAAGAATTGGATTTGCTGTTTACCTCTAGCATTGCTGAGCATGAAAACAGTAACAAATGTAAAGGGTTTGATCCCCTTTAAAGTAGTATTTGGAAGGGCATATTATGTGCCTCAGTAAAAAGCCCTCATGCCTGCAGAGCTGGAGGCTGACGGTTCACTAGCTAATTATATAAAGAAACTGTTATAAATAAATCTGTTTTGCAGTTTAACTCTTTTTCAGACAAAAGAACTTTCAGCTGAATAAAAACTTTGTGACTGATACACAAGGGCAAAATGGCCAAGAGTAAAGAAAACAAAAAGCAGAGCAACCCAAGAACTATTGCATAATTATTTTAACTGTGTATTTGTTAACTATAAGTGCGACAATTTTTCTCTTATTGTGGTTTTTCCCTGCACTCAACCACACAAGTGAAAGTGAGAAGACGTGATGAACTGTTTATAGACTGGCATCCAAATTTTAACACGTACCTGGCCATGAAGCAAGTGTATACAGAAACTATGCACATTTCAAATTGCTGAGTTTGTACAGCTATACCAACAACATATAATAGACTTTAAGGTCCTCTGTCCCTCTGGGGATAAAATGAGACTTTGGAAAGTTTTTTTTATACAGAAACTGTGAGATCACAGGACAAAATTGCTTTATTTTTACCTGTTCACACAAAAAGGAGTTGTATGTCTCTACAAAAGTAATACCCTCCAGATGGGCTGGAGTAATGGTAATATAACAATGTCTTATAAATGTTACATTAAAGTCAAAAGTGGGGGTACTGTTTGTAATACTAACCATGATTCATATCTGAGTTCAATGAAAACTACATTAAATGCAGTATGTGACAATCCAGTCTTAACTAAGCAATTGTCTATTAAGAATAGAAAAATGTTTCATGCAGGGATAACACGTATCAGTACCAAAGTAATGATTTTATTTGTGGGAAAAAGGCATATAAATGGTTACCTGAGAATTGGTCCGCAGTTGTTTTTGGGTTATCTGGTTTCAGCAATAAGACATACTGCAGAATTACCTTTGGGTAAAATACGAAACGTAAGGAAAACAGCTCGAGAATCTGAAGGTCCAGTGAAAAAAAAACCTGTGAATCCAGTTGGTAAAATCGAAGCTGGTTGAAAAGGCCATAATTCAGTGAAAGACAAAAGTAAATTGACTCATATGAACTTGGGCAACAGTGTTATATCCAGGGCAGGAATACCACCAGCCTATGGAGCAGTCAAATCGATCTGGGAGCTGAGGAAGCTGCCAAAAAGTCATGAGCAATGCAACTTTTTCCACCCTAGAATTGGTGACTAATGAACTGAATGCAATAAAAACTGTTGTGCTACAAAATCGAATGGCTCTTTACTTCACCCTAGCGGCAAGAGGTGGTACATGAAGAAAAATGCTGTGCGTACATTCCAGACAACCGACATGAAATCAATGACCACCTAGAGGTAATTCAGCAAGTATCAGCAATGACTAAACCAGGCCCAAACCCACTGACGGACTTTTTCCAGAATCTGTTTGGGGGGGGGTGGGGTTCCATCCTATTAAACATTTAATTGCTATTTGTGTGGGTATACTCCTAATAGGAACATGTGTTTACTGTGAAATTCCCTGCATGAAAAGATTAATCAAAAATTTGTTGATATATCTGCTACTGAAACTTTTTACCAAAGTGTTGAAATTAAAAGATTAATTTCAAATGATGCTTTTTCTGAAATATAAAACCAATGACTAACTTAGCTAAAAGTCCTTGAAAGGAAAAGGCTAAAAAATGAAATAATATTGTTTATGTTTCAAATAGAATAAAATGCATTAACAGGAGGGAGAATGTTAGAAAAATCTATACATGCTGCTTAGAAAATATATTTACAATGTATGCTGCTTGGGAAAATGTGTATTCAAACATTCAAACACATATAAGTTGTGTGGTCAAATATATAGAGAAATGTGTGCTTTAGTTAGGAATAAATGTACTTAAATCCATAATAGAGAACAAAGTTTATGTAATGCATTTAATTCTGTCTTACTAGAATAATAGTAGAAATAAACCTGCATATTATTGCTTGAAGCACAAGCTGCAGTGTAATCAGAAATTTGGCCTTGGCAGCGTTCAAGCGCAGCCTGGCTCATGTCTTTCAAGTAAAGATTATTTTGCAAAGTTAGAAAATAATAAATCTGCCTGCATGCATATCTTTTCCTGCTTCCACCAGGAGAATAGCCTTGTGCACTATCAGAGATAGTGCCCAGCTGGTGAACAAGAAAGACAAAGAGAGGCATTAAAGAAGACATACATCTATTGTATTCGAACTAATCTAAGAGCCTTGAATTGGCTACATCCTCAGGAGGTCATCGTGACTGACCAGGTGCTTGCAAGGCTGTAACATTCCCATGGGAAAAAGACTTTTTGAAAAACACAATCTCAGCACTTTTTATGAGTTACTATGATGTAAAGACCCTGTCACTGACCACGCCAGTGAGGTGGGCAAAACTGATAATGACATATATAAAAATGGTGTCTTCTGTCAATAAAGCAGTCAAAATTCTATACAACTTTGTGTATGGTTTTTTGCCTCCTAATGTACATTAGAGCAATAGATACTTGAGTTCTCCTGCATTATTGTTTGTTATTGATTGACATTGTTTTTGAATAACTCAATGATTTTTTACAGTCTGACTCTAACAAATTTATTTAACACATGATCATATGGGTACCAGGAAGAGGTGTCCTAGCAGGCTGTAAGTTAGATTCTTGTCTTGTCTATAGTAAATCAAATTTCTAGGAGTTCAATCTGTGGGTTTCTAGATATCAGTCTAGAAGAAATCTGGTTCCTGGCAAGTATGGAGATGCCACTACAGTTTCCAACAGGCCTAAAAGCATGATCAAAAAAAAAAAAAAAAAAAAAACAGGTGCAGAGGGAGTGTTTTATTTACATTTTAACAAGTCTGTGGAGGCACTAAGTGTCTCCAGACTCCACCCTCCTTTTCCAGATAGCATCTAGTATATCATCTGGAAGGGCTTCCATCCATTAACTGCCAGTTAGTGTGCATTGCACAGGGTATTATATGTAATGTTTCTGTGTGCCATGCAGGCACTCCCATGATTTCCATACTTGTCACACACACACACACACACACACACACACACACACACACACACACACACACACACACACAGTCCGCACTAGAGTTTTATGCAGGTGATTGTTCATAAGGTCCCCTAGTTGGTAGATATAAACCTTTCCAGCCACCAAGTGCTAGCTATGCTACACACACAGATGTAGACAGCAGGCCACTTATAATGTCATCCACTGTTGTATATAACAGGTGATGTAGGATATGCCTTAGAACCATGGCTGATGCCCTGTCCCCATCAATAGTCCCACCGACCATGAGGAAGATGGCGTACAACACTGTGCTATCACAAATTTGAAACATGGTAGGACATGTGCTCATATTCATGAAGCCTCACTTCTGATGCTTAAATACATCAGGTGGTGCACTGCAGTATGCAAATGAGACCTGTTCTAAGATATCCGTGGTTAACATCATACTACAAAATATGATATTATGTGAACAGATAATCTCTAGAAACCTGAACAGTATTGTCTCACAGACCTATTGCAGCACTGTAGAAGAAGAAGTTGGCTGAAGAATCTTTGGAGAACCCATTTGCAGCAATACTCCCTGTGAAGTAGTGGTTGGTGGAATAAATTGCAGTACGGGTCTATATTAGTCTGTCAAAATGGCTGAATATCGAATACCAGATGTTCAAACTGTAAAGTTCGAACACTGGTAATCGTGAAGCTGCAGAACACCTGATTCTTTCCCAGAGAAAGAATTCAGTGGGCCGTTTCTGTGGCTTTGCGATTATCAGGACTGTGGTGGGAAGTTACGAGTCATGTTCAGGTAAGTGTGTGATTGTGTAAATGTTAGGGTTAGGGTGCGGGTTCGGTGAGTTAGAGTTAGGGCACGGGTGACGTGGGTGTGCGATAGTGAAAGACTTTAGGGTTAGGGTGGGATAGGTGAGTTAGGGTTAGGGCGCAGGTCAGGTGAGTGTGCAATAGTGATGGACCTTAGGGTTAGGGTTTGAGTTAAGGTAAGTGGATAGGAAGTAGTGTATGTACAGTTTAGTGTAGGGTTAGATGTAGGATTTTGAGTGTATTTGTGTGGCTTGATGTTTTTTTGGTGTGCTTGTGTTGTGTGTGTGTTTCTTGGAACAGCAATTTATTTCCCTGGGAAAAAAATCACTGTTCTAAGACTTCGATGTTTGTGCAGTTTGTGGTTTGAAGTTCGAACATATGGTGTTCGAACTTCAGACGTTTTGATGAACTGATATAGACCCTTACAGTACAGCTAAAGAGGCAGCATCTGATCCATTACTAATGGTTATGACAAGGACAAAACAAAATAAAAGTCAGGCATGCATTATCACATTGTGGTTATTGCTTTACAACACATTGGCTGGCCACACTGTTCATAAGATATTACCACATCCATGCAGACAAGACAAATGGTCAGAGCACAGTCATCATCATTTGCACAGATGGAGTGTTTTACAATGACAAATGACAGAATACTATGAAAGGTGTAAGAGTTTGAGAAGGTGGATGTGGTTGCCACTCATGTTGGTAGCAAGTTAATCTCCAGTTTGAAGATGTACCTTCCATGTGAAAGTTAACCAGGAGTGCCAGGTGGTCCTGCAGTGTCAGTGCTGGATGTATTCTGCAGGACAGATAGTGCCCTTGCTGGGAGATCATATGCATGATATACTCATGCATGGACCTTCAAAGCTCATAGTATCACCTGTCTAATGGTATCTTAGTACCTGATGATATATGTGACACAGTACTACAGTTTTTTCTCTGTTCTCTTCTGACCTGTGGAATGGATATGTCCTCTTTGTGAATGAGTTTCAGCAGGACTTTCACCTGGTATAACCAGCAGACAAAAATCTTTCTCCTTTTGTAATATATGGACTACAGAGATCTCCTACTGGGACAGTAAGATAGTCCCATCTAGATGATCAATGTCCAGCACCAGCTTGCCAGGGTGGTGACTGATGCCACTGGAAACAATCTCTCTGGACAGCAATGACAGTATCAGTACATTGACCAGCAAAGATGCCATTCTGAGGAGTTCCACCAGTGGGAGAAAAAGGTTATGGAGAGGGAGCCAACTTTCTATCACAAGCATTGTGTATATAGATTTACATCACACATTGTACTATCTCCTGCAGCTGTTATTTCTTTATGTTGTCACAGAACTTTTGATTTATATATTGCAGAAGCAGAGAATATTGTACTGAATTATAAGGCCTCCCTAAGGAGACATGAAAGGTTCTCCAGGCATCAGGGTGCATGTGTATTTCTGTAATACAGAATTTAAATAAAGTTGTATTCCACATATAAGTAATCTCTTGCATTTTATTTATTTACTTATTTATGTATTTATTGTATTTTCCTCAGTGTCTGTTTTCTTTTAGTACAAGCTCAGCTGTGGTGCAGAATGAGGTGTGACATTAACTGTCATTTTATGTTTACTTCATTTCTGGCTTTCCTCTCTCCCCTGTCTGTCTTCCCTATTCATATGATGAACTGAGTTAGCTGTGATGTTCTTCTATGGCCTGCTCAAAGTTGCCTTTGTTGCAGCTATGAGGGGCTTCTTTGAACATGTGATTTTACAAAGCAACATGAATGCCACTCATGTGCTTTTGACTCTGGCCACATGGATACCTATAAAGTGACCAGTTTGGCAGCAACACTACTGCTGTTATCACATATGTTATACCTTGCAGTGCAACCATTTTACCACGATGACAGTGCATTGTTTAGACCACAAGCAACCCAATTCAGCGTTGAGACACATTAAAGTAAAAACCTGTACTATTTAGCAAAGTTTGGTGGTCTTATGGAACTTCTTGCCCTCCATCTGTGCCTTTATATTGTTGCTATTGACAAAATCTGATACTGAGGTATCTGAATTCAATGTACTGTTATTGGAATACAGACTTTGAAATCAAGACTTGAAGTGAGTTCATATACCACAGCTGCTAGAGTCCAGTTTGTATGAGCCACAAGAAGCATGTAATTAAACTAATTTTTATGTTTTTTATTTTATTTTTTCTAAGAGTCTTTATGACTATTAAGCAGTTTCAGACATGATTTGTTTCTTGCTTCCATACCAATACTTTATGATTAATGTAGGCTTTGATACTATACCATAGAGAATCCCATATTGTTTCAACATTTGAAGCATGATTCTAAAACACATAAGCCAGGGTCAAAGTTATTAAGGTTACTAGGTATGCCAGTATTCTTCAAACTTTGGTATGCAATTATTAGATGACTTCAGTCAAAGTAAAAAACAAAGATTAATTGAAATGATTGTTGCAGATAAGTCCTATTAATAACCACATCAACAGCAGTTTTTCTGCTTTACATACATTTCTGTGAATAGGCTATGTTTAATGTGTTTATATTTAAATTGCCGCTCAGGCTTTACTACTTGTAAATGCTTATATTTCTCTATTTTAGTGGCAGCTATCATTTCTGATGCATTTTTATTATGTAGGACTTAGTTACTGTTTGCAAGTATTAGTAGTGCGATACCTGTGGTAATGTATCACTGCTGTTTTTGTGTCCGTCCATTTCCCATTTGTACTTCACCCTCAGTTAGTTCATGTTTAACTTATTAGTTTTTTTTTGTTTTTGTCTTACTTATTATCTTTTTAGTTAATCCTGTCTGGTCTGCTTGCCTGTTTACACAGATATCTTCACTCCTTGCATTTGTCAGTGGAAACAAATTTGGTGCCTGCTATTTTCCAGCTAGATTGACATCAGACCATCTGCTACATTAATTATTTTCCTTGTAGTTGTTAAACAAGGCTTCTCCTAGTCCGTATCACATTTTTTGCCTATAATAGATAGTTGCAGCATGATGGTTTGGTTTTTCCCTGTGTGGCACAGCACCTAGGAACCAAAACCTCTCCCTCAGCTAACTCCCTTTTTCAGACCCGTTTTGTACCTGACACTGACAGTCACTGCTCCTTCATGCTATGAGTCTATTGCTTATTTTATTTTCTTAATTTTTAACTCCGATTCCATCCACTATGTTATTTAAGCTTAAAGTCATTTCTTGAATTACTGATTGTTTTTGGTGGTGTGCTGATGGCAGACCAGTTCTAACCACTCTGTTCACTCTTGCTATGCTCATGCTCACTCAGATCCCCTACTCCACCCTACCCCAATTCCCACACACACCCACTTTCATTACCTTTATACTTAACTAAACCCCCATCTGTCCTCACCCCCCATCACTGTATACTTTCACTCACTCTCTCTCAGTCACACAGCTCTTTAGCCTTCCACCAAGCTACAGCTTCCCTCCTCTACTACTCTACTCTATTTCTCCTATCTGTCATACGCCACCACTATGTTGCTCTATCACACATTACATAACTACACAATAATTTTATACTTTCTCTACCTAGCCTATAATGACACTGATAGCCACTATTCTGACATTAATCACTATTGCTCCCCAACACTCACACGTACCTCTCCTCTACCTCAATCTAAATCTTATAGTCATATTAGCATTAATTTATTCTACAGCTAGATCACTGCTCTCTTTGATTTTAAATATATACATTCCACAAAGTCTCACCTACTATTTGCAGGTATGACCAACTAATTGCCAAATTTAAAAATCTAGTACTGCACTCCTTAACATATATTAAACTCTATTGTGATATCCATCCCAAGCCAGGCCCAAACTGTGACCTCCCTTCCAATCAACAAATCCCCCATGACTCCATTTCTTCTATTACACACCCAAATCATACTGGAACAACTCCACATACCTCACTACCTACAACCTCCAATTCAGATCTTCCTATAACCAATTTCAATCTCAGACGCTTCTGAATAAAATCACCATATTCCATGTTACCTTAGCCAACTACTCTCCAGACATAGCTGTCATAACTGAAACCTGGTTAAATCTCCACATCAAGGACTCTGAGATCACAATTAATGGCTACAATAGTAGTAGACAAGATAGGCTAAACAAAAGAGGTGTGGATGTGGCTATTATATTAAAGACTCTCTGACAATTGTAAAACTACATTGTACTCCTCTAGACATCCCCAATGCTGAAATCTTAACTACACGCCTACATATGAATCCTCACAAAACCATAAATATCATAGCCATCTACCTGCCCCGAGGTAACAACCTACCCTTTATTGAATATCTTCTCTCTTGGTCTGATCCTCCTTCAGCCAGAAACTATCGCACTAGGGGGCATTAATCTGGACTGGCTATCATAATCCTCTAACTACTCTACCAACTTTATTAACCTATGCAATTTTACACAAACTGTTAAGTATCCATCACATAGTGACAAACACTTCAAAAAACAATCTTTACTTGACTGGGTATTAACCAACAAGCCAAATATGGATATGGGATACCAAGCTGGCTGTTTACCAGTCACACTGAGTGACCATGCCCCCACATTTCTAGTCAGAAAAAAAAATTCATACCCAAACCTGCATTCCTTACAAGTACATCCACAATAAAAAGAAGTTTTCCCCTGACATATTTAATCTACTACTTTAACATTGTGACTGGTCCCCACTAAAAAAACTACAACTAGACCTTGACATCTTAAATAAGCTTGCCCCCACCAGGAAAATATGCCACCAATCCAAACAATTACCATGGCTATCTAATGATGCCAAACTTCTAATTAAAAAAAGGGACAGACCCTTGTCACTATGTTGCACCACCAAAGATAAAAATGACTTCTCCCTATATCAACGACTAAGAAATCAAGCTAAGAAACAGTCATCAATGATAAAAAAACTTACTTTGTACACTGCCAGAAAAAGCACCAGCACAACCCTGAACAGTTTTGGCAAAACATCAACCACCTCCTTAACCTGAGGAAAACTTTCACCCCTTCTCCTTTCACATCTAATTCCACTGAGCCCTTAGCCTCACAGTTCAACTCTCACTTTATCAACTCAATCACCTCACTCCTAGACAGCAAACAACACCTACCCCTCTCGGTCTCCATCCCTACCACTGAGAACACAAACTCATCCTCCTTTAAACCCATTCAAACCTCTTAAATAAAAGAAACTCCTTAGTAAACTAAAACCCTGCTGTCTTGCTTCTAACCATCTACCCAATGAATTTCTAAAAGGAGCTGCTCCTTCCATTGCCTACCCCATACCCATTCTAATCAATCAATCTATCTCAGAACAGTATGTGCCTCATCTCTGGAATATTTCTCACATCATACCTCTCCACAAGGGTGCCCCCTCTAGAGATATTTCAAACTACCGACCCATTGCCATCCTCTCTCCCGTAGCCAAAATCCTAGAAAAATGTATACACCAACAACTCCTGTTCCACCTCACCACTAACAATCTTCTATTTCTCAGCATGGTTTCAGACCTAAACATAGTAGTAACAAAGCTCTAATAGCGTTCACTAAGATTGTTCATCAACTCAAAAATGAAGCCAGCTAATATCTGCAATTTTCCTGGTCATGCCAAAACCTTTGACATCATATGCCACCAACTGCTATTAACAAACGTGCAACTTATAATCTAAGTTCATCAGCCCTAACATGGTTACACAGTTATTTGTCTAAAAGTAAACAATCTACAAAATGGGAGAACAAGCTCTCCCCTCTTCTACCCGTGACCACTGGGGTACCCCAAGATTCCATACTTGGTCCCCTCCTTTTTATCTTATTTACCAACAACCTACATCCTGCCACTCAGCTTGCCACCATCATCCAATATGCAGATAACTCCTGTCTTATCTGCTCAGCCTTTTCCATGCAAGAACTGCAACAAAATATGCAAAAAGCTTTCCTCGACATTGAAAATTACCTCTACAACCATCAACTCATTTTAAATCCAAACAAAACTAAATTAATGATTTTCACTAACAATTCATTAAAGCACACCTCTCTAACTCTGTATATTATCTCCTCTAATGGCACTAAAATTGAACCTACAAATGAGACCAAGCTCCTAAGAGCTACTACTGATGACAGACTAAAATTTGACAAACACATCTCACTATCACTCAAGAAAGTTCACACAAAACTTGGAGCTCTATATAGGGCCAAACCATACCTCACAAACCAAGCCAGACTAGCCACAGCCAGATCTCATTTACTTTCTACTCTACTGCTCACAAATCTTCACCAATCTATATAAGACTGACATTAATCACCTAGAGTCCTGCTATAACAAAATAGCTAAGTTTGCCACCAATCAAGTCCATAAAACTCATCATTGTTCTGTTCTTCAGCTAATTAACTGGCTGAAACTACCATACCTGTTAAAACTAAACCAACTTACTTTTGCCCACAAAGTTATACATAACCCCAGTAATTGCCCTGCACTCTCAAGTCTGGTTCAGCCAAACTCTAACTGCAGATCTCTTAGATATTCTGACAGACTAATTCTAAAAGTTACCCAGTCTCACAACAGTCATGGTGACTCCCTCTATTCCCATAAAATAGCTAAAAACTGGAATACTCTTCCTCATCACCTCCAAAACAACCCCAAAATATCATTGTTTAAAAAAAGCCTAAGAGTTTATCTCAATAACAAATGGCTCTGACTCTGTAATGCTCTTGACTAGTTTGTCTCTCTCCTATAATTTCTCATCCGTCTTTCTCACATACTACTTTTCTGCACACTGAAGCAACTAGTGCTTACAAACCCTTGTTTTTTTTTTCTTTTTTTTAGACGAACATATCTCTTTCTCTGCTAGAGCTTGTATACTTCTATATTGTTATTAATATGTGTCTTAATGACTATTTCTCCATTATGTAGCTATGTCCTATATCTTTTAATGACTGCCAGTATTTGTGTTTTATGATTACTTGTTCTGTCTTATGTAACTTTGTTAAACTTGTTGTAAATATTAACTAATTGTACTGTTCTGGAGAGTTTCTCCATGAGTCTCTGCTGAAAATGGGCTATTTGCCCATTTGAACACTACCCAGTTAACAAATGTAAATAAATAAATAAAATTGTTATGAGTCTTTTACAGCAGTCAAATGTGGCAGAAATATAAGCATATTTTCACTTGTGTATTTAATGCTACATCTCCCATGTTCAGGCCCGCAATCCATCTGTTAGTGTATTTAGAATGAGCTGACTGCCCTTTTTAATCTCCGCTGAGTCCAAGGTACTGAAAAGACAGTTAAGTGTCCATTACTAATAGTTACTATTGTTTCAAATGGAATATCTTGTTAAATATGAGTCAATCAATTTTTTTACACAGAAACCCAGATGCAAATAATCATCAAGAACTGTAATCATCCTTCTGCTGATACTGAATACAGCAATAAAATACCTCAAAATTTACAGTCTCTGGTCACTATTACCCCTATAATACCTTGGCAGGGTGGGCGTTACAAAGAGATTTATTCCTGACTGACCGAGTTTCATCCTGAGGGTAAAGCCACAAAGATCAAAAGGTAAAGTCAGTAGGGTATAAATCCCAAACAACTCTCACTTAACCAATATATTATATCTGTTATATCAGAAATGCAAATGTTGTAGTATCATATATTAGATCTGTTACACCAGAAATACAAAGGTAGTATATATATTATATGTTACACCAGAATAACAAATGGTGTAGTATCATATATTACATATATTATACCAGAAATACAAAAATATTTTAGTATCATGTATCATATCTGTTATACCAGAAATACAAATGATGTAGTGTCATACATTACATCGGATATACCAGAAATATTATATGTTATACCAGAAATACAAATGATGTAGTGTCATACATTACATCGGATATACCAGAAATATTATATGTTATACCAGAAATACAAATGATGTAGTGTCATGCATTACATCGGATATACCAGAAATATTATATGTTATACCAGAAATACAAATGATGTAGTGTCATACATTATATTGGATATGCCAGAAATATTATATGTTATACCAGAAATACAAATGATGTAGTGTCATACATTACATCGACTATACCAGAAATATTATATGTTATACCAGAAATACAAATGATGTAGTGTCATACAGTATATCGGATATACCAGAAATATTATATGTTATACCAGAAATACAAATGATGTAGTGTCATACATTACAATCGGATATACCAGAAATATTATATGTTATACCAGAAATACAAATGATGTAGTGTCATACATTACAATTGGATATACCAGAAATATTATATGTTATACCAGAAATACAAATAATGTAGTGTCATACATTACATCAGATATACCAGAAATATTATATACCAGAAATACAAATGATGTACAGTCATACATTACACCAGATATACCAGAAATATTATATGTTATACCAGAAATACAAATGATGTAGTGCATACATTACATCGGATATACCAGAAATATTATATGTTATACCAGAAATACAAATGATGTAGTGTCATACATTACATCGGATATACCAGAAATATTATATGTTATACCAGAAATACAAATGATTTAGAGTCATACATTACATCGGCTATACCAGAAATATTATATGGTATACCAGAAATACAAATGATGTAGTGTCATACATTACATCGGCTATACCAGAAATATTATATGTTATACCAGAAATACAAATGATGCAGTGTCATACAGTATATCGGATATACCAGAAATATTATATGTTATACCAGAAATACAAATGATGTAGTGTCATACATTATATCAGATATACCAGAAATATTACATACCAGAAATACAAATGATGTAGTGTCATACATTACAATTGGATATATGAGAAATATTATATGTTATACAAAAATACAAATGACGTAGTGTCATACATTACATCGGATATACCAGAAATATTATATACCAGAAATATAAATGATGTAGTGTCATACATTACATCGGATATACCAGAAATATTATATGTTATACCAGAAATACAAATGATGTAGTGTTATACATTACATCGGATATACCAGAAATATTATATGTTATACCAGAAATACAAATGATGTAGTGTCATACATTACATCGGCTATACCAGAAATATTATATGTTATACCAGAAATACAAATGATGTAGTGTCATACATTACATCGGCTATACCAAAAATATTATATGATATACCAGAAATACAAATGATGTAGTGTCACATATTACATCGGCTATACCATAAATATTATATGTTATACCAGAAATACAAATGATGCAGTGTCATACAGTATATCGGATATACCAGAAATACTATATGTTATACCAGAAATACAAATGATGTAGTGTCATACATTACATCGGATATACCAGAAATATTATATACCAGAAATACAAATGATGTAGTGTCATACATTACAATCGGATATATGAGAAATATTATATGTTATACCAGAAATACAAATGACGTAGTGTCATACATTACATCGGATGTACCAGAAATATTATATACCAGAAATACAAATGATGTAGTGTCATACATTACATCGGATATACCAGAAATATTATATGTTATACCAGAAATACAAATGATGTAGTGTCATACATTACATCGGCTATACCAGAAATATTATATGTTATACCAGAAATACAAATGATGTAGTGTCATGCATTACATCGGCTATACCAGAAATATTATGTGTTATACCAGAAATACAAATGATGTAGTGTCATACATTACATTGGATATACCAGAAATATTATATACCAGAAATACAAATGATGTAGTGTCATACATTACAATCGGATATATGAGAAATATATGTTATACCAGAAATACAAATGACGTAGTGTCATACATTACATCGGATATACCAGAAATATTATATGTTATACCAGACATACAAATGATGTAGTGTCATACATTACATCGGATATACCAGAAATATTATATGTTATACCAGAAATACAAATGTTGTAGTGTCATACATTACATCGGATATACCAGAAATATTATATGTTATACCAGAAATACAAATGATGTAGTGTCATACATTACATCGGCTATACCAGAAATATTATATGTTATACCAGAAATACAAATGATGTAGTGTCATTCATTACATCGGATATACCAGAAATATTATATGTTATACCAGAAATACAAATGATGTAGTGTCATACATTACATCGGCTATACCAGGAATATTATATGTTATACCAGAAATACAAATGATGTAGTGTCATTCATTACATCGGATATACCAGAAATATTATATGTTATACCAGAAATACAAATGATGTAGTGTCATACATTGCATCGGCTATACCAGAAATATTATATGTTATACCAGAAATACAAATGATGTAGTGTCATACATTACATCGGTTATACCAGAAATATTATATGTTATACCAGAAATACAAATGATGTTGTGTCATACATTACATCAGATATACCAGAAATATTACATGTTATACCAGAAATACAAATGATGTAGTGTCATACATTACAACGGATATACCAGAAATATTATATGTTATACCAGAAATACAAATGATGTAGTGTCATACATTAAATCGGATATACCAGAAATATTATATGTTATACCAGAAATACAAATGATGTAGTGTCATACATTACATCGGTTATACTATAAATATTATATGTTATACCAGAAATACAAATGATGTAGTCTTGTATATTATATCTGCTGTACCCAAAATACAGATTATGTAGTATCACTCTTTTCACTCAAGCTGTGTAAATCATGCACTACATTTAATGTAACTAATGTAGTTAAGTATGACATTCCTAACTGTTGTTGAATTAGAAGAGTTAAATATTTAACAAAACAATTTTATCTGCATGTTTCATGGCTACATTTTAACTGGATGCTCCATTAAATGCTATGTTTCATAGTGAAAAAGGCAAACGATAGTCAGATAGTTTGTTGCTCTCATTGTTTATTCATTTGTGTTCTGTTCTAGCTGTTTTTTGTGTCTAATATTCAAATTCTTCCTTTATTATTTTCCTTCCTTTCTTTGCCCCTGTCTCAAACATTGTACAACAGTAAGAAACGAATGATTTAAAAAATGAGACTGCGTGGAATTATTTGGATCATGGCACTGGTTTCTGTATCTGAACAGAGCATAAAAAGTGGTTGCATTTTACGAGGTCCAGTGCTGGAAGGATTTTCTAAACATGGAGATATTAATTTTGGTGGAATATTGCCAGTTCATACTGAAACCACATACTCAGACATTTTATTCACAGCTTCACCTAATGAAAAGACATGTAGAAAGTGAGTAATGATTTTTGTAATTGTATATCACTGCAGTCATCATGGAGTTTGTACATACATGTTTAAAGTAACTAGGCAAAGATGTGAACCATTATTTATCTACATTTATTTAATAATAGCATACATATAAATAGTCAGCATACACACTAATTAAAATTGTGATACACACAGTGCGATGATATAAGAAATACTTCAAAGGTAAATCAAGAAGAAAAAACTCTGTGCCAAAGCCACAAAATGGTATTTTAATGAACAAATATAAGCGCTTTTATTTCCAGTGCTACAGAAACATCATCAGACAAACAGATACACAACCTCATATCCTTTAAATACCATAAAAACATCACTTCCTTAAGGGATAAACCTCACTTCCTTGAGGGGTTGGGGCCCAAATGCAAGACATGTTATATAACATCTATCTTGTTGTATAATAGCAAGTAACTTCTTTATCATCCCTCTGAACTCCCGTAAGGTAATGTACTGGACTCTGCACATAGTTACTTTAATGTCTCGAGATGCATTGGTATACTCAGAGCTGCAATGTTTCTGTACTAATGCTAACAGCAGCCTATCTATGAATGTATATTATATTGTAACTAGTATCTTTC